>NC_088328.1:31005000-31305000 GCF_036884655.1 Musa acuminata AAA Group | reverse complement strand
TCTCTTTAACCATCAGTTGGAGCATGGATCAAGTGATTTAGGTTTCTAAGATGATATAATATACTTCTTTTCTAAATTATTTGATTCATGATGTACCAAGTGCTTATTGGATATGAAGGTGACTATCTTTGGTTTATTGCATGGTCTCAAATTTTGGTAAGACAGGTCCATCTGTCCTGATTGGTATTTGTCAGTTCGACCATGAACCACATTGGGTTCTTGGTCCAGCTTCATAATAGGTATATTGCTCAGTAGTTTTACTTGGTACCAAGCTATGTTGGGCAGTAAACCTATATTTTGGTACCGGTACCCTTCCCCTCTTCCTCATGACTCCTCCATTTATCTTTTTTTTTTCCACAAGTAGATCCTTATCTTTCCATTTTCTAGTTAATTTCACCAAATTTCTCCTCTTTTGAATCAATTATCCCCATTAGTATTAATTTTTGAGTATTTCTTTCTTGTCATGTGGAGAATTCTTGAGGGGAAGTTTATCTTTTCCCCCAAATCAAGTTATTATTGAATCTTGCCATCATGTTTATAACTTACTTTTTTCCTTAAATTGGCTTTCCGGATGGAATTTTTATAGTTTCAAGCATGCAATGTTGCTCTTTGAGGTAGGTACACTTATATTCTTTAAATCTATTTGAATGGAGAGTGGATCCATCCAGATCTAGGCACGAGTGTAACCATGATCCATCCACACTAACCACCCACACTAACCATGATATATTCTTTATATTCATCTTGATTTTTCAAACTTTGTAAAATGCAGGGCTGATAATTTGGACCTGGATCTTGATGACATAATGGTTATGGAAGCAGTCTGGCTCTCAATTCAGGTAAAGTTGATTATTACTTTATTAGTTCACAGTTAAATTGCTGGAAGTTGAGCTGAATGAATGTTTATTATGCAAACAGTATTTTCAAAATTTGTTGTATTTTAAATTATTCTTAATATTGAGTCTTGAGTTGCTGTGTAAGTTTTACCCTTTTCCTAAAACAGTGTGTATTTATTGCCTGTTCAATGACTTATCTGTTTAATGTTTTGAAAGCAGATATTATGTCCTCATGGATGATATGCTCATCATGTTGTTTGTTGTAGAGTAATTTTGTTCTTTTTTTGCCTTTTAATTCTAGTTTTATGGGACTAGTTTTCCTTTGATTTTCCAATATCTCTCTGTACTTGAATCAGAATTTTCTTTAAAATGATGCTTCCGGTCTGATATAAATGTTATTGCCTCCATAAATTGCACAAACATAGGTGCTAGTTATATATCACTTCATTTGGCTCACTCATTTATTTCATCCAAGTCATGCAGTTAATGATCTTGTGGTCTTCATGTATAAGGTATTCTGTCAGCTGAATTCTCATTAGATTATAAAGAACAGGAAGTGCTCTAAGTTTGTACAATTCATCCAACTCCAAGTAACATTTTAATTTGAATATTAATGTAAATCTGTAGCCAAGGACTTCTTTAATGATACCATGCACAATTCTTCAAAGAAATTATTGATACTTAAAATGTATATATTTTTTAATGTTTTTAGTTATTTTTTAGGAACTTGGTTGTACTTCCTTTCTCTTATAGAAGGATCAAGTATGTAATATTTGATATTCATATCAAGTTTGAATAAATTTCCAGCTAAGAGGAGGCAGCTAGATGATATTGGTATTGGTTAAGACTTAAGAGGGTCTTTGATTGGGATAAAGTGAGATTCTTGACTTGTATAATCAGATGTTTCTTGAAGTTTTTTATTAGTTTGCTCAATCTTTCATTTTCTATGCTGGTCTGCTGGCTGCTAGTTTGGATCTTTTATGCTAAGGTCTTCTTCGCCAGAGCAAGAATGAAAGGGGCTGCAGGCCTCTTCTGATTTTTCTTTTTCTCATTTTGCATCACTATTAATTTTTGTATTTTTCTTATCTAACTTTTGTCTTTCAACTTGGAGTCAAGCGGAAGAACCCCAGTTATGTTCAGATGGGCCTTTGAATTGATCACTCTGAGTCAAACATGGCTATATCAGGACTGGACCATATCCGGATCTTGCCTGGACCTAGTTTAAATCATAGATTGATGTTGTGCAGTATACCAGGCATACTGCTCAGTTTTGTAT
Organism: Musa acuminata AAA Group; assembly: GCF_036884655.1. Lineage (NCBI taxonomy): Eukaryota > Viridiplantae > Streptophyta > Magnoliopsida > Zingiberales > Musaceae > Musa > Musa acuminata. The sequence continues at coordinate 31,302,888 of NC_088328.1, read as the reverse complement.
GGGTCGAATCACAGAAAGTGTGCCGGTAGACTTGGGTAACAAAAAATTCTTAACAAGTAGAAATGTTTGTGTGTTTTGGGTGCAACAGCCGGTACCAATGTGGTACTAGCTGGTACCCGTCTTACTGATTGGTTCTTACTAGTTTGACAAGCATACAAATTTGGATTCAGTTGGCTATTTAGACCTCTCTTTAAGTCAATTATTGATTTCTAAATTTAGGAGATCTTACCAACTGGTACACTCTGTTGACTGTTGGTTAATCCTTGTTTCTCTACTCTCTCCTTTCTGAGTTTTTCCTGCCCCCTCTGTTTGCTGTTGTTTTCTTACTAACCAATCAGAGAAGTCTCTTGGCTTTTGAGATCTCATGTCTCTTCACTCGGTTAATCGTAGGGACTTGTAAACTACATTAGCTTCCCTGAGTATCCACAAATGACCTTGGTGTAGAGCTTGATTCTTAAACCCAGATGCTATGTGATTAATTTTTCAAAACAGCCTATCCTAATGTATGGTTAAGGTTGTAAGCATTGAAGTCAGTGTTGTGACAAATGGCAGGAGCTTTATTTTATTCCACAGAATGCCATCTTTGTGAAACTTTTTCTCTACATGCTTTTGGTGAATGTGTATTTTAGATGGTGTGCATTCATACATGTCCTTTATCTGTTAATAGCTAGTTAGCCTACTTCCAAGTCAGTCCCTGATGTCATTTTCTCAGAGACATATGGAAAAAGTATTTTTAATTTGCATTATTACCGCAAATGTTGAATTAGGTCATATGAAATTATATAATGCATACATTTTTATCTAAAATAATTTTCTCATAATTATATTAATTTTTCAAGAACCCATTCACTAATCAGACATTTTACTTTCACCAGGAACATGGTCATCAAGGATATCCTGGTTATCTTGGCAGCTTTTTGCCAGGGCCATCCTTTTCAGAGGAATGCTACAATTCCCATGGAATAGCTCCTCCAGAAGTATCTCCCTATGGGGGGTTAGCTTGTGCAGCTGCAGCTTTAGCTGAGCGCCAGCATATCAGTGTTGAGTCTGCTGCTAATATGGCCGGTGGTGCTACCTCAGTATTCGACATGGTTCATCGGTCAGGTAGCTTACCTGCTGGAAATGTGAGTTTTGCTCAGAACAATCATTTAGGGAGTTGGACTGCGATACCACCAGATAGTGGGAGGGAAATATTGAGGGAGCAGTTTGGTGAGTGTTCAACCGATCATTGGTCAGACATGGCTGAGGCAGGGACCAGCTACACTGGCTCCAATGTCACGATAGATCCAGGAACTGCTGCAATTCCATTTCCCAACAGTGCTATCGTGGCTCCGGGGCATTTTGTTCCAGATAGCTTCGAAGAGCAAATGATGCTGGCCATGTCTGTTTCACTGGCGGACTCTCAAGGAAGGATGACTCCCCATGGACTTGCGTGGCTGTAGTGATGGTGATTGGATGAAAGAAATCGCTTCCTTTTCCATTCGTTTTTTCTTTAATCTTTTTTTCCTTTTTATCTATTGGTTCTATTGTTCTTTCAGTGTTAGTTTGTTTCCAATATACATGAGTATGAAGAAAATGGAAAAAGAAAGATAAGGGAAAGAAATTTGTATGTCAATCTTGAATGGAATGGTGGAAAGGAAGACGGCAATATGGAATTTTTGAGGCTAATAGGCAATAATTGGCTCATCTCTCATTGAACTTGAAAAAAAAGGCTATTTACTGAGGTGGAACTTAATACAGGTTTAGGTAGGAAAGTTATATTCTTTGTTCTAATAAGGTAGTCATAGCTCCAATCAAAGCTAGAGACACTCATGGATCATGCTTCTGCAGGTGCACTTAGTTCACTGTACTTGTGGTGGAAGCTGAGGTGCAAATTGCCTCTAATATATCATTGAGGTTACATGGCTGTGTGGAAGATTGTCATTGAGTTCATGGGTAGTTGTTTGCTAGACCTAGTTTGATTAGAACTTGTCAAGCACAGTAATATAATTCAGTTAGGAACACTGTCATAGTCTTTGCTACCACAGTACTTATCACATTAACTTGCAAGGGGATATATGGAAGATGGATATGGTTCTGTTGCTGCTTTGGGGGCATCAGGATGTAGTCAGTACAACAGCTAACAGGACATGGTAATCTGACACAAATTCTGTGACAAGGAATTGATCAGCAAGTTGATTTACATCTATTTATGCTGTGACACCAATATATATATATATATATATATATATATATATATATATATATATATTGTATATATTGTTATATACATTTATACCACTCATGTGTGTAACCTTCTTCGGAGTTGCAGGGAAAGCACAATAGAACAATGTCTTAATGATCCTCTTTTTTACATCATAGCCTTGTGTGTGTTGTTCTACTCGGTTGATCTAGAAAATCTACTATAAAACTTCCTTAATGTATGAGAACTATGCTAGTTTGTTTAAAAAATGAGTGCCTACCTTTTGATCACTCAATTTATATTTTATACAATGATTCAATTATTTGCTTTTCCATATTCTAAAATCCCTCAGCATTGGTTGTCATCCAATATTGTTTGCATCAACGTTATTAGATCTTTTCCAGTTGCTAACCATCATCCATGACTCTTACCTATGGTGGGGGCAAGTGTAGCAACAATGTTAATGCAAATGTGGTCTTCCAAGAATGACAGAGATAGAACATCTAGTAAAGTGATCCTTAGCCCAATAATGTTGATCTCAAGTTGTGTACAACCCAAGTTAAGTTATTTATCATCAAGTACATGAAGCAGGAGATTGAATCATTAAAATTATTCTCATTTATCACTTTGGCTTACTCCTCATCCCTTCATATATATATATATATATATATATATTTAATTTCCAACTTGTACTAGTTTTTTCTCAACCAAATCCACCGTCCATATCTTGAAATCATGGTCCAAATCTTAAGTCAGTGATAGGGGACTACTTGGTCTATCTCGGTGCACCTTGGGGGTGCGAGGGATTATCCGCTTTGTGTGAGTGCGATCGAACCCGTACGGTTTTGTTCTTTCGGAACTATAAAACTTCAAAAGGTATCTCTGAGGGTAAGAGAGGTATGACTGCCTTATGAGCTCTTGACTCCCTCATTCCGAGACTAAGTTGATTCTATCAGTTACTAGTCGAGAACTATCAATTAACAAGGATGGATATAGACTTAATGGATCAATTAAGTAGTAGAAGCCATACTTGGAACTTTTCTACTTCAAATCTACTTTTTATTGTGGTGTTGGCATATCGACTTCTCCTTCTTCGTCTTCATGGATTGTGGCTCCACCTTGGACTTCTGTCCCACGGCCATTCATTCATTTGACACTGCCATCACAGCATCATTGTCCTTGTTGGGGAGTGGGGGAGCCGGTCAAAGGGATAAAACCTTTCTTTTCCTCTGGCCTCTCTCCTTCCAATCGAAGGCAAGATGATTTCCCTGCAGCCTCACTGAGCGGGTCAAAACTTGGCATCTCCTCGCAGCATAACATGTTCCCCGATGAGACAAAAGCCATGGAGATGAGGCCAAGAACGAGCTCATGTGCATGTGTCCCGTTGGTGGGCTTGGTTAAGTAAAAGTAACCATGGTAGAAGACAGGAATGCTTCTGGAGTAAGGGGACAATGAGGCGGTACATCTATCTAATCATCAAAATGCCGGCAATTACAATGGTATGATGCCAATACAAGTTTTTGTGCAACTCCACATGTTTCTAAGGCAAGAATTATAGGATTTGCTTTCCCAAAGCTCCATGTATGTGTCGTATTAACCTGGAAAGATTCAGGGCATAAAAAGATTAAGACCCTCAGAAACAATCTGATCTGTATATTAAGAAAATAAATGTTGATGCATGTAAATCACTGATCAATTAGGTAAATATTACTTCAAATTTCTTTGATCTCGTCGTAGAACAATGATGCCTTTTCATTGATATTCCAGTGAATCTAAGGAGACTTTGGGTTCGTAATTGTATGTAGGACACAAGATATTTCAGAGCTTTGACTCTGTTTCCTCTGCCAGGGTTTACCTCCAACTGGTTGGAGTAGGAACAGAAGGAAGGCCAACAGATGCACACAAGGAGGTGAGCACCGGAGGTCTGTTAATTATTACCTTCGTTTCTTTTTATGAGCCATTTAGTCCTGGTGAGCAAAACAGCTACAGAGAGAGAGAGAGAGAGAGAGAGAGGGGTTGTGCGTGTGCGTGTGTGTGTGTGTGTGTGAAAGGTACCACGGAGCCAGGAACAACTCGGAAGAAAAAGCCTCTCCTTTCCTTGTCATAATAGCCTCTCAAGAGGAATTTGGGGAATCTTCGGAGGATGCGAGGTTTTGATGCTTAAGACATCGCTTTCCTTTGAGGTAAGAGCGAAAACCGCATCCTTTTGCCAATTAGTGCCATTTATTTTTCGCTTTTGGTATTTTTCTCAACCGAGAAATTACCTCTTTTGATTCTTTTTCTGCTCTTTTTCTGGCGCTTTCTTGCTCGGACTTTGATACAAGAGGGATTTTTCCGAACTTGTTGTTCATGAGTAGTCTGGAAATGCTGGATGCAATGTGTGTTTTTGTTACGAAACTGGTAAAAGTGCGCATGTATTGGTCAAGGGGCAGAAATCGTGTGGGTTTGTTGGGAGTTAACTCTTTGATTTGGTTCTTCTCTGCCAGAGACTGTAAAACAGGGATCTTGGTGAAATGAAATGGGCCTCCCCTCTAAAACTCCTCTCATCTCTCTCCTCGACGGTCTCCTTCTCGAATCATGATTGATGCCATCGTGTCTCCTTCAGTTTGGGTTGCATTCTCGAGTAATTTCGTTAGACAATGGAGCTTGAGAAGAGCTTTACTTTTAGTCACTACTGAGTTCTAGTTTTCATTTTCTTGAGATGTTACTTTGTGATATGATCTTGTACTGAACTTGCATGCCGAATTTGGTATCCTGCAGTGCGCCATTCCTCAGTTTCTGTGTTGGTTAAAAAAGCTTGAAGATAGAACATTTCAGGCTGAAGTTTCTTAGTTGGTTCAAAAGCTTGGAATTAGGATATTCCAGATTGCTACGTCTCCGTTACTCGTAGATCAAGCCTGGATTTGATTCCTCCTCGTGATTATGTGTTGGTCTCTAACAAAAACTAGTAAGGCTGCTTTCATTTTTTGGTCTTTCTTTTTGTTGCTTCTTTAATATTTATATATATTCCTCAGTTTTTTCTTGCTTGTATTTTCAGAAGGAATGTCTCACTGGGCCTGATCTATCTGGGTTATTTAAGGGTAATTTAACAGCAATCTTTTTCTTCCTTGGAGAGAAAAAAATAGTAGTTTTTTTTTTTTCTGGTACACACGTACCCGAAACTTCAAGAAACATAGTGAGCACAAAGTTGTGGACCTATCTGTGCTACTGATTTTATGCTTTTCAAACATGTCTCTTTATAGACAAAAGGATTTCTATGATCTTATATGAAAATAAAGGAGAAAGTACCGTTGATCAACTGATATGAATTCCTACGTGTAGCACAAGTTGAAATTGGACATGAGTTTGGTGGTGGGGACATGCTTCTGCCAAGGGAAGCTGACATACCTGCTCTTTTCATTTTCCTGGTTGTGCTTCCTCTTATCACTTATGTTTTACTTGGGATATGGAATGAGTCTGCAAAGAAGAAGGCAAGGATAGGTTTGCTTGCTCAGCTTGCTGCTGAAGAAGCTTGCCAAGCAGAAGCAACAACAACTGCTCATGTTCCTTTAATTTTGCCTTCATCAAGAAGCATCTTTCATGAATGTAGTAGATGTTCTGCTCCTGCTACAACACGCTGCTCGAGGTGCAAGTCGGTTAGATACTGGTATGAATAGTACTACATTCATGTATTTCTAACAATGTCATAATTTCATAAGCTCTTATGTTTTTCAACAGCCATACATTCTTTCCTTATCGGAGAATATTTTGCTTCATCAGAAGCTGCCACAGATGTGAACCGGACACTTCTCTAAACATAGTTGATTCTAGATTGCTAATTGGACATGACAGAAAAAAGGAAGAGGTGTTGGAAGTAATGATAATATTATGTCGATGATGAGATTTGTTTAGCAAATATTGTTCCATATGATGTTTTTGTGCCCCAAATAATAGTATTCAAATGCAATAGAAGGATGGATGATGAAGATGATAATGTGATTGTGTGAGAAGATGTCAATTGCCAAATCTATTTTGTGGACTGGTTGGGGCTCATAGTGCACTTGTGGCTGATAAGATCTGATGATAGGAGAATACCATATTCCTTACATCCTTTTTTATGCAATCACAGGGATTCTTGAATACTTTGGAAAGATAAAATAGGCTAATAAGACTGTCATTATTATTATTATTATTATTATTATTATTATTATTGTTATTATTATTATAGATCACTGATGAAGATGATAATAGTTGTAGGTTCAGAAATTTGATAGGTAAACATCTTGAGAGTTGAGACATAGTCACAGTTATAATAAAAATATTTTTTCTTACTAAGAGATAATGTTTATAAATTAACCATTCTATATGCCAGTGATCAATGGTGCTGAAGTTGTTCTTGTTAAGCAAGCACAAGCTAGTCTTGGCAAAAACATATAATTGATAATATTTCACAATTTCACTGCATTGCATTATCTCTGCCCTTGTCAACCTTCATATACCTTTTGGCTAGATTATCTGTTATAAGCTTTTTTATACTTGCAATTTCATTCAAGAGTTTGCATCTTGTTTTTGCTCTCTATGGGCAATGTTAACCAGGACATGGAAGACGTCTTATGTATCAGGGGTCCTGCTTCCTCTAGACATCCTAGTTAATGCTTGCTAACATATGATGGATTATAAAAATTTTTCCTCATCTGCAGATAAGCCTATGTAATCCTTTATTCATGCCATCATCTCTTGTTAATATACTGTAACTGGTCCTGATATCAGAAATTTCTAGGAACTAAAAGGAAATGGTTCTCAAAGTTAATGCACTGTCCTGGTGAAGTTTCTGCCTATCTTTATTAATACTGCTTTTTTGGCTGCATACAAATGTTTTGTGAAGATAAAACAATTTACTTTTGCTATGTTATGGATGTGCTAGAGCCAATAAGTCGACAATAAAGGGACTAAGGGAGGTAAAATTTAGCTAAAGTTTGAACTTCAAAGAATCTCATTTTGCTTGCTTGAATCAATAAGCGGTTGTTAGTGGGAGGTTGAAGATGATATTGTTGAAAGTTGGAAAAATGCATAAGTGTACCAGGCATGACATTTGATCACTTGATACAACTCAAGGCAAAAGTTAAAAGCTTCGAATTTTATAGAGCAATAAAGTAAGACATTCTTTATGTGTTATAGTGTTGGCTATCAGGAAGCCACATACCTAATTATTGTAGCAATCTAGAGCAGCTGATATTGGAGGTTGAGGTAGACAAAAGGGATTCTTAGGAAAGACAACACAAGAATAACATGGATAGTTGTTGAATGGTTTATGATGCCTCAAAAATATAAGATGATCACTATACAGCATTGACAGTTGAGTGGATTGATTCAAATCATTCGCCACAAGGGTAAGAGGATTTGCCCATAGTAGAGCTACATGTTTGAATGGTTTTACGTGGCAGCCAAAGAAATAGTTGTTACCTGATAGCTAATTCTTTCCTGCTTCTCATGATTGTTATAAGTGATTTATTTGATATCTATGCAATGCTTATAAATACCAGTCGGTACGTATCACACTGACTTATTGGTTCAAGCACATGGGATTTGAAAGGTGAAACTAATCTCAAATCCTTTGGGAGCTTTTTTCAGAAGTTCTTTTTCTTTTTTTGTCTTCTCATTACTCTACACTTATTCATTGCATATTTTCAGTTCTGGAAAATGCCAAATAATTCACTGGAGGCAAGGGCACAAGCATGAATGTCGACAATGGAGTGATAATTCCTTGAATGTTACTGCAAGCCTACCTCTTAATGTCACAGTCCAGCACAAGCCATTAATAGATAACATAAAATCACCTTTCCTTGGCAATGGTGTTGAAGAGTCCATCCGTTGCAATATTCATTATACCATGGATGATCCTTCCTCTATGATCATCAATACATCTCAAAATTCAGAGACTGGAAGGAAGCCATCAGAGAAGTTGGTCTTGAACAAGTTAGGAGGAGCTAATCTTAACGACAATGACAGCGCTACGTGTGTGTGTGACGAAGACTCTAGCTATGGTTTTTCTGTTCAAGCCTCATTGACCAGCTATAGGAATGTGATTCCTTCAGTGGATGCTCCTGTGGTGCATAAGGTTCTTATGATTTAATGTCATATTGTATGTGCTTTCAACAAGTGAGTTAGTTTTTTTTCTTTTATGCACTTTCTTACTACCTTATTTACTGATGGTTTTAGTTGGCAAGTGGAAACTTAACTGCTTCCTCTGGACAAGTCCATTCGAATCAAGAGACCAACAGTTCATCTAATTCCAGAAATGTAATGTTTTACCATGATACGTCAGCAGATGAAACAAGAAGGGGATTGGAACAAAATGGCTCCTCTGTATTGTCATCCCCCTTCCATTTGGATCAAGATGTGATAACTGAATGCCAAAATGGTGGAAATATCAGTTCAGCGAAAGTAGACACCTACGGTGCTGAGTTATCTTCTGCTACTGAAGCAGCCCATGTTAGGTACCCTGATGAACATTCAGCTAAACAGAGCATAATGTACAGAAAGCCCCCCTACACTTTGGGACACTCATCTTTCTTGTCACAAAACTTAGCCGAAAATGGTTCAAGAGAAAATCATTCTCAAGGATTAGAAAGAAAGAGCGACGAGGAAAGAGGAACTAGTAGGATAACTGGAACTTATCGTGAAATTCTGTTGCTTATACTCTTAGCTGTTGTGGATTTTTTTTTGGCTTTTGCTTATTGTTCTTGTTTGTTAACTTTGTGCAGCCATTCCACAGAAGAATCTCTCCTCTAACATCCACTTACAGGACCTCAACAAGAATCCAAGCATCGAAGGGAGGCTGACAAGTTCAAAGAAGATTTCTAAAGTTATTAAATGGAATCTTGTTGGATTGAGAAATGACAATAAGAAAACTAAGGTATGTTTTAATTAATTAATTAATTGATTGTTCTTTAGATTTAAAATCATGAATTTCTTTGGTTTAACATATTTCTGACTTTTGTTTTATGAAACATCAGGTTTGTCAGGTGTTGTTTCCTTATGAGGATGTTGTCAAGTTTTTCCAATGTGAAGAAGAGTACATATATCCTAGGGGGCTTTTTAATTGTGGAAATAGGTATGCATTAGAAAGTTTTTTCATTTGAATGATTCTTTCTAGTGGAATCTCAATTTCTGGAAGGCTGGATTGTCTTCAGCTTGATTTGATATCTAATTTGTCAGTTTGAACCTGAATTTTTAAACATTAATCACTCGTGTCGTGTTGCTGGAGTATCTATGTACATCATGCAAAGAGATGATTGTTGCCCCTTGGCTATTATCCATTTATGCAGTTTATTTTATTAGCTGTGATGCTTATGTTATTAAATTGAATCCTTATTTGAATCCATGATTTATCATCTATTATGCAAAATATGGTCATCGTAAGTTCTTCATGTGCATGTGCAACATATGTACACCAGCCAATTGATTAACTCGAAGAAATCTAGATTTGATAAGCAGAAATCTGTGGCAGGTAATAACTTATGCTTTAGAACACTATTTTGGAACAGTGTTTGGACCTTTGGATTGTTTAACATGAATGTCTAGTGTTGCATAGATGCAACTCTTTTAATTGGTTTATACTTTGGTGTTCGATATGCTTAGGGACATCGCTGCGTTCCTAGCATATGGAGCATCAGTAACCTGTAGATCTTCATAAATTCTGTCTTAAGTAAAATAGCATGCTTCATGTTTCGAAATAATACTTCAGATGGTATACATTTATTAAGAGCAAGTGAATGGGTTTGCAACTTATTTGAGTTTACTGATTTGTATAATTAGTCCTTAAGTACATCACAACAGCAATGAAGATTTATACATCTTAATGTTATGGCTTTGGGCATGTGGTCCATGTGCCTAGTCTGTTCCAAAATCATATTGCACTTTTAGAAAATACTGATTCATTTTATTACTATTTCTAATATTCTCTAACAATTTCTCTATATAACTTCTATAGCTTTGTATTCATTGCAGTTGCTATGCTAATGCTGTTTTGCAATGTCTGACTGGCACAAAACCTCTTAGGATCTACCTACTTCGGAGATTGCATTCAAAAAGCTGTAATTTTGACTCTAGTACTTGTTTTAATGATCAAACAATATCAGAAGTTTTATTACTTTATTTGGGTTTCTTCAGCTCAATTATTCTTCATTGTTTAGGTCGTGTCAAAGAATGGTGCCTCATTTGCGAACTTGAGCAATATGTTTCAATGTTGCGGGAAGGAGGTGGTCCTTTATCTCCCAGTAGGATCCTTTCAAACATGAAAAATATCGGGTGTCGCATGGGTGGTGGTGACCAAGAAGATGCACATGAATTCCTGAGGTGTAGCAAATGAACCTGCCTCTTCTTTAGTGCTTCTTTATTTGTTTCTGTCAAAGTTTTTTGCATATCAGTTAGTTCAGAAGAGGGATGCAATAGTCTAGGCAAGCTAGACTGATCTATAGTCTTAAGAAGGGTAGTGAGCGTCAGTAAGCTTGGGTCCAGTTAGACTGGACTTGTTGATGCTGGGTCTGGTTCCAGCCTTGGATAGGTTAAATATGAGTCAAGCTATCCCAGAAAGGGACTGAATTTGTTGTTTTATTTTTATACTGATAATAACTTGGAAAATATGCCCTAACCCGACCTAAACCTACTTGAGGAACTCCTATTGGCTCTAGAATCTGAAATCATGGACTGAGTTTAGTTTTATGGAATGGTGGGATTAGGTTTAGCATCATTCATTCCAGTCTCGTATTCTAGTTAGATTTGTCTACATACAATTTCAAACAGCTACCTTCAACAGCAGTCATATTGATGCATCTTTTCCAAAACAACCAGGCTTCTAGTTATGTCCATGCAATCTGTCTTCCTCGAAGGAATGGGTGGTGAGAAGGAAGTTGATCCAAGGTTGCAAGACACCACACTCATACAACAGATATTTGGTGGTCGCCTCAAATCAAAGGTATTGATCTAACTATCGCTTTGATGCAATATATATACATATATATATATATATACATATATATATACATATATATATATACATATATATATATACATATATATATATATACATATATATATATATACATATATATATATATACATATATATATATATACATATATATATATACATATATATATATACATATATATATATACATATATATATATATACATATATATATATATACATATATATATATACATATATATATATATACATATATATATATACATATATATATATATATATATATATATATATATATTTTTTTTTTTTTTTTTGTTAGCTCAGTATGATCTCCTCAATTATAACTGACAATTAGTCCTAATGAAGGTTAAGTGCCTAAGATGCCATATTGAGTCTGAACGATACGAGAGCATTATGGATCTTACACTGGAGATACACGGTTGGGTTGAGTCACTAGAAGATGCTCTCACTCAATTTACTGCTCCCGAGGATTTAGATGGAGACAACATGTACAGATGTGGAAGGTTTGGTCAATAGTCCTTATTCGTGCATCTGAACCGAATTTGTTGTTTATCTCAGCTGATTATATTCTTATTTTTGAAACATAGGTGTTCGGCATACGTTAAAGCCAGAAAGCAGTTGAGTGTACATGAGGTGCCAAACATACTAACTATAGTTTTGAAGAGATTCCAGGTATTAAGTTCTTGAGTAGATTAGTTTTAGTTTATGCTGGAACAACGCTGTATATATTGATCCTTTCTAGATCTCGCACGGCAGGAGCCTTCTGCACCGAGCCATCTTTTTTCTATGTTGATAGACTTTAGTTTATGCCTTAAAGTAACTGCTTTGTGTGTCTGTGGAATGTCATTTGTCATGTGAAACATAAATGATTGGTTCTTGTCCATTCTATCAACATTTATTCCATATGCCATTTCAGGTTTCTTTTAAAATTCATGTATGATTAGTCCTTCTGTTGTGTGTAATACATGATGATATTGCACAATATCTATGTTCAAAAGATACTTTGAAAGCAATTATTAAATGACCTTGCATATTGTTGACAATACTTCTTGTGAGTAACATTAGCCTATAAAAATAATTTAACTTCTATTAGATCTTTTCTTTGTATTCTGACCCCGTTTCTCATATAACGTGTTGTTTATTTTGCTTAATTAGACAGGGAAGTATGGCAAAATTAATAAGTGTGTTACCTTCCCTGACATGCTGGACATGATTCCATTTGTGACTGGGACTGTTGACAATCCTCCCATTTACCTGTTGTATGCTGTTGTTGTGCATTTGGATGCACAAAATGCATCATTTTCTGGGCACTATATTTCATACATTAAAGATCTGGAAGGAACATGGTTCAGAATTGATGATTCTCAGGTAACTAGAGTTTATTATATCAGTTTATGTTGGATATCATTTGTTACTATTTCCCCCAGCTTAATGGTGATCATTAATAAAGAAAGCTTCACAAACTGGATTTATGGCATTACTAGTGTATCGTTGATGCCTCTCTCTCTTTTCGTTGATCAGAAATGCTATTTGTTGTTGGATTCTATTCTGATAAATTTATCTACACAACTTATTGAACATTTCATTTCTTATCAGGATTGCTATAGGTAGATTCCTATTTTGCATTATCTACACATATTGAACATTTCAGTTTGAATATATTATGCCTCATTTTACAATACATGTCTTGTGTGTTTTATTGCTTGGGTTTTGAAACATGTATTTCTGAATGAACATAAATGTCGTTGTACTGTTACGTGACTGGTTGATGAACAACATTAGGAAAACAATATTGTGATACTCCAATTTTTCTGTCATCTCTTCTGGATATTGACAGTTTTCTTTACTGCATAGTTAGTAACTTAGTATTGTATCAGGTTTCCTGATGCAATTCAGGTTAAAGGATTATTAGACATAGGACAAGCTATAAATGTACAGGCAAAAAGGCCATTCCAATATATACATGTTGGGGAATGATTATATACACGATAATTAATGACTATATATAATCATCGGTGCGAATTTTCTGTAAACACTGCTACAAAATCTCAGAAGTCGTGCCAATGTTGAGCCTTTAAGAATATGGTGAATTCGTAGTGGTTTCGAAGTGTGGATTCCTTCAAAGTTTTGCAAATACCATCCAGGACGGGTAGCATTTATTGGTCCGACAGCCTATTGGCACGCGGACCAGGAATAACCAAGTGGTACACCTGGTAAAAGGTTTGTATCATCCGGTATAGGAGTTGTATTGTCCGGTACAGAATCTGTATTGTCCGGTACAGGATCTGTATCATCCGGTATAGGGGTTGTACTAGATGACATCTTTATTTTTTTTTTCACTTTCTTTTCAGGATAAATCTGAAACTCGGTATCTATTGGCAGACCGAATTGGCATCACGTATAGGTCGCATTCGCATATGTCATGCCAGGACAATACTGGTTTGGTATCCAAAATTAGAAATCTTGACTCCTTCAATCTGATCTCATTTTCTATAAATGCACCTAAGAGTGAGCTAGGAACCTCATTTTTATGAGGAGCTTCTTAGAGCAAGAAATGTCTTGATTTAACCAGGGCTGATAGGGAGATGTGAAATCCCATCTCAAGTACATAAACTGGTCAGTGAGAAGGTTGATGGAGAGTTGAGATTGGACATCCTTCGTATCTTAAGTTGTTTGATGGATGAGTTGATTCATGATTACAAAAACTACTTTGATTATACTCACATATTTAACTCAAAACAGATGCAAGCATTTCAGGTTACTTTTATATGATCTAATCTCTTGCTTAAAACAGGTGCAAGCAGTAACATTGAGTCAAGTGATGTCCGAAGGTGCATACATGCTTTTCTATTCAAGGTATGTTAAGTCTGTTTTGGTGGAATGGTGGATTAGTACACATCAACTTGCTAAATCCAACCAATCCTGCAGATCTTTTCCACGTCCCCCACGAGGTTATGCAGAGAAAAGGCTATCGAGGCCTCCAACTAGTATACCAAAGAGCCAGAAAACATCAAAACATGTGCAACAAAGACGAAATGAGACATTATTTGCCCGAGAAAACTCATCGCACCAGAGAAACGGTTTTGGAAAAGAAAATGAAGATCTCACCGAGGATGCTGATGAATTCTTCCCGAGGCCCACGAGCAGAAACTTCCTGCCAAATGGAAGATATCCAGATACATCAGGCACAGAATTTTCTGAAGCTACATCGAGCGACTGGACTTTCTTTACAAGCTCAGACGATTCATCCTTTACCACCGAGGGCACCCGGGATTCGTTTAGCATGACGGATTACGGAGACAATACCAGCCTTGATGGTACTATCTCTTCTCTCTTTGGCACGTTCTACGAACAAGAGCATGTAGATGGCAACAACATATCTTGGGCAAAATTCACGCCTTCCAGGCTGCAGAGGAGATTCTTTCCAGAGAGCACAGGTTGTGTCATGGATCGATCGATGCTGCCTTGATGAGCCGGCAGCGTACATAAAGGAAGGATTATTGACTGTGGCCGTGCTGCTTCAGCCGCATATGTAGTTGGTCAATGGGAGCGATCCCAGAAGATATGAACGGCCTTGCTGTATCTTCTGGATTTTTGGACAATGTTAGTTTCTCTTAGTTTCTCGGGTGCAGCTGAGTTGTGCTTGTTGATCATCGAGCTGAATTCAACTCCGTCTCATGTCTTTTTAATCTAATGAGGCGTGCCTAATCTTCAGAATCCAAGTAATTTAGTAGAGATTCTCGATTTCTTTGTAGTCTTGTTGGATAAGAAATGGAAGAGAGAGAGAGAGAGACTGACTATTATTGTTTCACCTTCTTCATACGAGTCAGTGGATTTGTTCTTTTGGATGTTCCATTTGGTGTCGATACGATGAATCTAATTGCATTCATCCTCCCACTCTCTACAAGAGACTACAGTATGATTCTGTCGGCATGCATTTACGATCGATACCGATATATCATAATACATTACACACCGACATATACATGTTCTGAAACATGACTCGCCTCGATCTAAATTCTGTGACTGTCCATCGCAAACATCATCCAGATCTCATTGACTCTACCGGAGAACTCGAACGGAGAATTGTACTGCGCAACAGTATAAGCAGAGGTGGGATCTGCCGTCTGTCCTTTGCTGACCGCAGAGAACCAAATGGAGCCCTGAAGGCTGGAGTACAAGGCCGCCGCTTCCTCACCGACGCTGTCGCCATCCGAGATGAAGCCTCCGAACTGCCTCACGGCTGCGTATTTGAGCCCCCATGTCTGAAGCTGGAGTCCGTCGGCAGGCGGTGGATTTGGCTGGTTCTTCTTAGGCACGTAGAAGCTGACGACGAAGGAGGAGGCACAGAAGGGACCGTCGCTGGGTGCGACTTGGGTGATCACCGGTGCAGTCATCTCTATCTTTTCTCCGTATTTGTTCTTCCCTTGGATGTAATCAAATAATCTGTTCAAGTGATACAAATCATTATGAAGTTGGAAGGACATAAAAAATATAAATCCTAAAGAATAATTAATGGACACAATATTTATGTGGTTGGATACGAATCAGTAGAACTCCTGTGAAGTAATAATAATATATTTTTATTTTCATAAAAGAAACAAAAAATCCGAATGCCCAACGTTTGAAGACGGCCACTGCTACTCGAAGGCTCACCGGAGGAAGCCCGTCCGGGTGGCGTTGACGAAGGAGATGTCGTCTATGGAAGAGGTCGACATCCACTGGGTGGAGTTGTACAGGCGAATCTCGAAACCGTTGCCTTTGTCGACCACGTCGTAGCTCGGGCACTCGATGCGCTCGCACGTCGGAGGAACGGCTCGGGACCCTAGAAGATGAGCGGCGAGGAGGAGAACCGGGAGGATGAAGTGGGTCGGCGAGGCCATCAGTACGCTCGTCGGAGGTGGCGTTATAGAGGCGAAGGTACGAGCTACGGTGGGAGCTCAGAAGGGGTTATTATCATTGGCTTGGGGAAGGAGGAGAGAGAAGACTTGTGTACGCGCGGACTGTATGCGTCCACGTTACCGAAGGGATGGGTTGGGAAGACGGTGAGATTGCCGTGGTGGAGACGTGGGTGGGTAGTATGCTTCCACGTTGCTGATTGCTTCATCTTATCAGGATAGTGGTGGAAAGCCATCCACCCAATAGAGAGAGCTCCGGCGAGGGTGGGAAAAAGAAGTATTCAAAGAGAGAGAGATATATATATATATATATATATATATATATATATATATATATATATATATATATATATATATATATATATATATATATATATATATATATATATATATATATATTCTCATAGAAAACTGAAATATCAGATTTATTCATTTCAATTTATAAATTTTACATGTTTTTTTTTTGTGAAAGTAAAAATTTTATTAGATATATTTTATAGATTTTTCAACAATTAGTCCACCGTTTATTTTGTGACGCTACAAGTCATTTCAGTGGTCATCTTTTTTGCTTCTGTGTAATTTATTAATTTAATTTCATAAATATATAATTACGAAAATAATTTTTTAAAAAATATAAATGATTAGGTATACTTGGATGAATGATATAATGATAAAAAATTATTTAAGATGATACAATCATTAACTAAGGAAGTCTATAGTTGTTGTAATTAGAAAAAAATAAGATAATACTAAAAATATATAAAAAAAATAGTTTAATTTTTTTTAACTTAACTGATAAGATTATTTGTTAAAAATTTAAATAACGATAAAATATCCTAACATCTATATGCGTCGAGACATCTGAATTGATTAATGTATTATTACCTGAATGATAGATCGTATATTTAAATTTATGTGTAAATGTTATGTACGTATAATAAGTTTTTTATTTAAAAAAAAAAAGCTCAACACCATAATTGAATCAATCATTATGACTTGTGATCTTTATTTTTTTGTTGCTTGGGTTTTAAGTAAGTTTGAGTGGTGTTGACTATTTACATTCTTGATACTATATCTTAATCACAACATGAAAGTTGATATCATGATAGCATTTGCTTGAATGTAAAGCTTTCTAGAAATAAGATCCACATTTCAACCATAAGTTTGAAATAAAAAATATTTAATTATTAATCACCATGTTAGCATATGTTGAATAGAAAATATTTTAAAAAAATTTATTGCATGAAATATTCTCTATGACTTCATTTAGATCATTTATAGTATTTTCGAGAAGGTCTTATAAATTTTTTATTGTAATGATCAAAGCATTATAATAAGTAAAAAAATTTAAAAATAATTTAAGTATTTTAAATTAGGAGTACTATTTAAAAAAATAAAATGATAGTGTCGATTAAGAAATATCTAAAATATGAATATTTTTTAAAGAAATCATCACAATATAAATGACTAACTTATAGTTTATATAATAATAATAATAATAATAATAATAATAATAATAATAATAATAATAATAATAATAATAATAATAATAATAATAATAATAATAATAATAATAATTAATTGTGGCTGATGTCGGCGGCTGAAGTAAATGATGTTATCGTTGGATCCTCCTGAGCCAGTGAGAGAGGTAAGAGAATGGGGCACTGCAAGACCAATACAAATCTTCGAGACGGAGGTGATCTGATGCAGGTCTGGGCCATGGCGGTGGCTTTCTGCCTCTACCCCACCCACCCACCCACCTGCCCTCCTTTGCTTGCTACGGCTTATCAGCATTGCTTCTTCTCGGTGACTTCTGTCTGCTGCCACAGTGACTCCTCCTCTTGTGAAAGCTCCCTGTCATCTCTGATCTTTCCTTCTTTCCCCTCTCCATTGCTGCTCCTCAGGTACTGCCGCTGTTCCTTCTCTTTGATCTTTCTATTTCTTCACAGAGCAGTTCTGATCGGAGTTGTTGGGATCACCTTGACGATTGAGTTCATCTTTTGTTCAGGGACTTGATCTGACGAGTCCGAAGAAGGTTGCTTTATCGGTGATTTTGGCGAATATTAAGGTGGTTATCTAAATTGGTCAATATTGTTCTTATGTGCAATCTGTTCCTTGAATTATCCAGGCAATCTTCATAATTTGTCTATTGCAATTTACTTTGCTACAGCTTGTCCTTGTGTTTATCGAAGCTGTCCTTGTGTTTATCGGATGCCATATTTCTTTTGTCGTATTAATGTTGGTTTGTTGAAGATTTATACAAAATCTGGTTTCATAAATTGATCAGTAAACCATTTTTTTTATATTTTAATTCAATCGTCATCTGTATATTTGGACATGGAATTTTCCGCAGCTGAGGCCTCTTGTGATCTTGTTGCTTCCAATCTGTAATGAATTTTTATTCGACTGATGCTCATAAAGTATTTTGTTAGAAATTAATTTGGAGTTTTATAATACTTATCCGAAATCACATGAAGAAACTGGAATGTATTGGTTCATCTGTCGAAGTTCTGCTGCAGCTTTGTCTGGTTTTGAATCATAAATTGAGTAGTGAATTCTTCTGAGATGCTTTTTTTAGTCTTTGAGAGGGTTTACTGTGGAGAGCTACTTTAGAGAGTTTTGGTTTTGCTCTTTTTTCTAAGCTATCTTTTCTGGAATCATATTTTGATTTACATGTTTGACACAGTGAAAAAAGAACTAGTGAGATAAGCTGTTATAAAAAAACTTTGTACTGAAATAAATCTTACATTCTTTTAACTACGAAAGGGAAAGGAAGGTTGCTTGGGACAACTTCGATGTTAGGTGCACTTGTTAGGATATTTGGGAGTATTTCTAATATAATCAGCTCATATAGTTTGAGAAATTGTGGACAATTAATCTGCATGAAATTCAATATTCCTGCAAAGGAAAAACAAAATGGTTTGGTATATGAACAATTAAGGTTATTTTATTTGTGTCCCTGGAAATCTCGTCCCTGTGGTCTAATGCTTTTCATCTTGCAAGCACTTGATTACTTACCAATTATGCTTTTCTCATAATGAAGTGACATTATTCTTTTCTTACATCTGAAAATTTGGTTCATAGACATACCCTAATGAATTACAGTTTTACTTATGCATCTTTTGCATGCTTCCCTTTTAGCCATAGTGGTAAGTAGTTATCAAATCATGCACAACTTTTATTGACATGCCTTGTTGTAATCTATTATACAAAAATCATATTTCTTCATATTTTCATGCCTTGATTTACTTTTCCAAATGCCTGGCACATTGAATTCTGCATGTTTTACCAATTTGCTCTGCCTTTATTTTATCTCACTCGAGATGGTCTTCTAATCTTTTCACATGATGAGGTTTATATTATTTTTTCAGGGAGATCATATTAACATTAAAAAAAATTTCTCGCAGGTTTTGCATTCGACGCGTTAGACAAAGTTTAGCTGCCTTCAAGAGGATGGGTACTGGAGATTGGTTAAGGACGATAATTAGTCGGAAGAAGAAGAACAAAGAAAGGCCAAAGCAGGTGATTGGCTATCTTCTCTTTTACTCTTGTTCCATAAGTCTCGTCTCATCTGCGGGCCCGGTGAAATGACCTTTTGTCTATGCAGAAAAAGAATGAGCCTAAAACGCATACTGTGGGCATTAAATTATCAGGTTGTAGGGCATATTTTGGGTGAACATATGGATCTTAATGAGCATTTCATACATAATATCAACATATGACCATTGTATTTTTCTTTGCCTTGATATACAATGGGAGTTCTTGAAATGTCAATAGCACCAATGAACTTGAAACATGAAACTCTAACCTACTGATTCTTCTCCTTGAAATATATATCTCAATTTCGCTGTTGTATCAATGTAGATTTATGGCTAATCCCTGAAACAACCAGGGGTTTAATAGTACATGTACCAGTTCCAAGAAAATGGATCTCATCGAAGCCTTTTAATTGCTGCAGATAGATTACTAGAAGGTGTTCTAAGTTAGCAACTGAAACAGCATCACCATCTTCACTTTTGTAGATAAGGTTATAAGATCTTTGTAGCAATTGAATTGATAATGAAGAATGAGTAAATTGAGCATTGAATCAACAGGAAGCAGTAAAGCTAAAGTTGTTAACTAGCTATTGCTTCGACTTTATAGTAATAACTTTTCTGTAGCCAAGTTCACTAATTTCTTTACCATTCGGTAAATCCAAATTATTTTACTGTTATTTATTTTGCATGCATTATAGATATAATTTCCGTCATTCAATATCTGTTAACTTCTGATGCCTGAACTGCTTCATATTTATCTGCAATAGGAACATCTAAATCAGGTATTCATTCCTTCTCCACATTGTCTTTTTTCATCATTCATGAGCTCAATGGTATTAACAGGATTCTGCTGACCAACCACTTAAGTTGAAGAGTCGATCTCATAATGATCCTAATAAATTATTAAATGGTGCTTTAAATGGAAATTCTCAAGATTGTGGCATGACTATTGAGATTATAGCTGCTATTCGAATTCAAACTGCTTTTCGAGGCTTCAAGGTATGATTGTTTACACTTATGCAATTGTCCATTTCACGCTTCCTGGAAAAACAAATTTCACACTTGTCTCGCTGAACATCTTAAACTGAGTCTTGAAAGTCAATTTGTTTTTTTCAGGGTACCTTTGCACATTTAGTTATTTCAGTAGATTATCAATGAAATCATTCCTCCATCACAACCAGTGTGGTTACAAATGTGTACACTACCAATTATCATGGTGCTCATAGCGATGGGCATGCTATCACATTAGATCGATACTTTCTTGTTTATTATGTTAAATTCGTTTTAGTACTAAGAAATGAAATCAGTAACAGAATTACCGGTTGTACCAGCTGGTGTGGACTAGTATGCCTGGTCTGGTGAGACACCAAGCACATTGTCTGATAAGATTACCTTCTCAAGCAGACTGTTCAATCGTCAAATCTACTGCAATACCAGGCTTTTCATATGATAAGGTTACTTTGCCACAAAGGAGAGATAAGAAAGAAGAGGAAAGGGGGAATTGACTAAACAAGAAGGAAACAAGATGGGAGGATACCAGCGCATAGATAAGTCGGCTTACAATATTGGGTGTCATTTCTGGTATGAAACATGGATTTGGAGAAATTAATTCTTCTATGTGCTGGTCACAGTTGGACTGGTAACTGGATGATACATATCAGTCTGACCGAAGCATTATACCTTGGCTTGCAGTTTATATTCATCCTACCAAGTCTTCAAAAGCAACCCTGTTGATCTGTTGTTAAACATTATTTGGATAGCATCATTTGTTTTCTTTGTAATAATCTTTCATTCACTCCAGGATCTAACCAAAACAACTTGCTGATGAAAATTATTTGTGATGCTTATAATCATGTTTAATCTCCTTTTCTAAAACAAGTGATTCTTTCATGGAGTTGCAATGGAAATTATAATCAATGATCTCTCTGTTACAGCTCCTGCTAGATTAGCTTTTCTACGCATCTGCTTGAATGCTGTTGATGTGGCTAAATAGTGGTACTTCATTTTGTAGGCAAGGAAAACTCTCGGTAGCTTGAGAAGAACTCAAAAATTGCAAGCATTCACTTATCATAATTCTGTAAAGAAGCAGACAACAAACACTTTGATCCATGTTCATGCCTGGAGCAAAATACAGGCAGAAATCAGAGCTCGACGTGCTAATATGGTAGCAGAAGGTCGCATTAGGCAGAAGAAACATGACAATCAGTTAAAACTCGAGGCTAAGCTTCATGATTTGGAGGTAAGAGAGATGCATGTCCAAACGTGTTTTTTTCTTTAAGAGATGCATAATTGATAATGGCTAAACAGTCGAATTCCAATCATCTTAATGTTATATCTTAGCCTTGTGTAAACTGAGCATGATTGAAGCAACAAGAAACTTTGGAGCTATGCATTACATCGGACAAAAGTATGACCACGTCAGGGATTCATTTACATTGTGGCAAATTAGCAACAAGCATAGTATTCACTTATACTCAGAAGCATGAACCTTACCTCGAGTTCCTACCAGGTAGACTGGAACGGAGGCAGCGAGACAAAGGAGGAAATAATTGCCAGGATACAGCAAAGAGAAGAAGCTGCAGTCAAGAGAGAACGAGCCATGGCATATGCGTTCTCTCATCAGGTCTGTCATTGGAAGAACTTGCCAAAGAAAGCTGTGAGTAGAAACTTAAGACTAATGCAATTGTTTTGCACATGTAGTGGAGGGCAAACTCCGGGATGAACCAAGGGCCATTTGTCTTTGAGCTCGCTAAAGGTAATTGGGAGTGGAGTTGGGTGGACAAATGGATTGCAGCTCAGCCATGGGAGACCAGACCTTCCACTCTCACGAAGGTAGTTAACAGAGTTGGTAAGGGTGCAAAACTACCTAGTTCAGTTAAACATGCAAGCATTGACGGGAAGGAATTCGCAAAGAAACCATCTAAGCAATCAGATGAAGAAACAACAAACCAAGAGTCTAACACAAAGGCAGCAAATTCTGGTCATTCAAGAACGAAAACTACATAAACAAGAGAGAGAGAGAGATCTTTACTGGCTTTGGTAGGCGCTGCCTAATGTATGCATGCAGCAGTGTGTGTGGATATAGAGAGAAGATTGTGTGTGAGTTGAAATCTTCGTGGGGTTTTACCATTTGATGTGAAGAATAAGAGGTGATTTGCCCTTTAAAGTGTAGATTACTGGATGAGTGATATGTATGTGTCTTCAAGTGAAGCAGCCTCAAGGTTGGCTGCAAGCTGGGTGGGTCTTCTTCCTTTGTCCTTTCCATGTACCATGGTAGCCTGAGTGATTGAGATGAGTCCTAAGGATTGCGTGGTCCTGTCCATTGTCAAACGAAGAACATTGGTGTGGTGATTGTAATCATCTGTAGCAGGTCTTACAGAGTTTTGTAGTGGTTGTCTCATGCAGTGCAGTGATGGCAATGGCAGTGTCGACATGGCAAGTCCTAATTGAAGTTGGAGCCTCCACTTTACATCCCTAAAGTTATTTTTATCCTAATGCAGTAATGGTTTCGAAAAAGATATTATTTGGAGTAATTTTATTTTATATTTAGATAACTTTAATATTTTAATTGAAAGACTGATATTTGGTCTGACATATGTTTGAATATATAATAAAGGGGATTTATTTATTTATTTATTATTTATTTAATTTTTTTAAAAAATTAATTTTAATTAAATTTTATATCTTTGTCATTTATTGAACAAAATTACATATTAGATCTTTCTCAGACTCAATTAATAATTTCTTTCAAAGATAATTTTAATCATTATTGAGATATATCTTTAAATATCTTTATGTAGATAAGTTGTTTCAATCATATTAATCATCTTAAAATTTTTGATGAGAAATTTTTTTATTTTCATATCAAGGTTCGCAATACCGTATCATACCGGTATTTCGACCTGGGCTCGGTACCAATACGGTACGGTATACCGAGCGGTACACCCAGGTGTACCGAGTACTGTAGCACTGCTATAGTGCTACAGTACACTTGGATCGGTAACAGTCGGTCCGCATACCGACAACCTGTCGGACCAATCGTACCGCCCGTACCGGGCGGTACGACTCGGTACGGCAGACCCAGTTTCATATAACAAACTAATATTACTATTGATACGTAAAATATTATCAACATATAGTATTTTTCTTAAATCTAAAAAAATAATATCATTAACCTTTATATACTATTATTTAAAAGCTTATTTATGATCATAAATGAAGTTTCTAAATTTGTATATTAAAATTTATATTTTTTCTTTTCTCTATGAATCATTTAGGTTAATTTATATAATTTTTTTATATAGATTTTCATTCAAATTTTTTTTTCACATCTATATAATGTAACTCAAAATCATAGTAAACATTAATATCATGACAATTTTTAACAAGTCTGTTAGATAAACTAGAAAAAATACCTTGTTATAATTAATACTTTTTTATGAGTAAAATTTTCGGTTATAAGTTTGACTTTACGTCATTTAATATTTCATTTTGAGTTATGTTTAGTAAAGCCTAGACTCTTTTCTAATTATTAAGCAATTTGACTAGTAATTTCATCTTTATTGTATTGTATCATTTTTTGGAATTAACACTTTTCATAACTTATGAAAATAATGAGGGCTCTATTTGATTCATATATTATAATTTATTTCTTGTAGATATACTAATTAATCATCAGAAATAATAAGTTATTTTTTCTTTTGAGATCTTTTCAAACTATCGGTTATGGTTATTTTATAAGATTATTAGCAACTATATCAATATCAATATCATATGAGAGTTTATCAATATTATTTTATTATTCACTCTCATCAATTTTTTTAATGATTTAAGGAATAATAATTTCTCGAATATAAATAATAAATAAGTACTAACTTATATCTACTTAATATCAAGATTAAATTTTGAGATTTTTGCTCCCATTGATTTATTATTTTCTATAAATATTATCTTCCTAGATTCAACTATCCTCGTATTAAGATTAGGATATTAAAATTTATACTCTTTTGAGTTTTTCTGGATAAATAATAAAATATTAAAAAATAATCTTTAAATTTAATTTCTTTCCATGTAAATCGAAGGCTTTTAACTCTCTCTAGGACAATCCTAAATATATAATTATCTTAGGTTGGGTTTCTTATAAGTCTATAACTCAAGTTGATAGAACTAATTTCTTGGAAACAATGTTCAAGATATAGAACTGATTTAGGTTGGGTTTCTTACCGAGTCTATAACTCAAGTTATATAACCTCATATTGGTTCGAGTATATGAAAAAAATTTATCATACTCCTAATCATATTTCTAAAAGTACGATTTCGTCTTTCAGTAATCTCATTTTGCTATGACACATCTGGTAAAACATACTATATATCATATTTTTCTAGGAATCTTGCAAAAAATTAGAATTATAATTGAGCTTACCATATTTATCATAAAATTTATCATCATTGTTAGATTTGATAATTTTAACATTTCTATCTAATTATTTCTTGACTTCATTTATATACACTTAAAGATATCAATAACCTAAGACCTTATATGAATTAGATATAAATGCTCACATGTCAATATGTTATCCATAAAATAATAACATGTTTCTTTTCACCAAAACAGAGAACATGAAGTGACTCACATATATAAATATATATAATATGAAGGAGTCCATAAATCTATATTTCATTATAATATTTGATTATAGGGTAGTTGTAAACCCAAGATTCATCGTATACAAGTTCATAACCAATTGAATTACAAATATACTGAATTTAGTATTTCCAAAAAATTAATATTATAATAATTTTAGATAAATTAACTAAATTTATAGAATTGTTAGAATATATCATGTATCCACAATATCTATCATATGAATCGTGTAGGCGATAAGTATCTACTATTATCATTTTCACTTTAAGATAATTCCCTATAATGATGATTCTTTCATGCCCTTTTAGTTTTTGATTTAAAATATTTTTTGTATATTATTATTGGTAACCTAAGCTAGAATGCTAGAATTAATTCATCAAGTATTAGAAAGGGAATTCCATAATGATTAATTTAACTTATATCTTTTCTTTTCGGACCAAATCTTATAGTCCTCTTCATATAATATTTTTTTACTAAAGAAATAGCATTTTAATGTGAATATTTTTTTATGAGTTTATATAGTATTTATAAACTAAGTTGATTTATTTGATAAATTATGTTTCAACTTTTTATTATTACCCTCTCATCCCGTGGTACTCAAAATATTAGGAATCTTTTCTAGTTTAATCTTAATTATTTTAAACATATATACTAGTCAATTCATTTAAATTTTACTTATTTATAATGAGCCAAATAAAGAAGGAAGAGAATTAAAAATAAATTATGCTTGAAGAACTCATCTAAATTTATACCCAATATTTTTAAGTTTTATATTTTTGTTAGTCATAACGATAATATATCATAGAATTTCCATTTTTGTAACGTTCAGTTATAGTCAGTTTTTCCATTTAAGGTATCAATTATTGATTTACCAATAACTTTAATTCAATTATTTAATTTCTCATTGTATTAATTATATTTTATAATAAAATCTAAATATTATTAGTAATTATTAAAATTGAGCCTTTTAGACCCTTTTCAAAGTTATTTAATAATTATTAAAGTTTGTGATCCTTTCAACAAATAAATTTAACATCTAACTCTTAATACTCAAGCCATTTATAATAATTTAATCTAAAAAATATAATAACATTTATAAGAATACAATGAAGTAAATATCATTGTAACAAAATAATATACTATTAATATTTTAAGTTTTTTAGTAAATATTAAACTATTGATATCGCTTCTATTTTATTTTTGGATAAAATATTGATATATCTAGTATTCACATAATATTTTATCATTATGAAAGATTGATATCATCATTATGGAATAGAGTTGCTATTATTATATATACAACCATAAACTAAAAGGATATGTAGTATCATCCTACATCATCACATAATTATTCAAAGTATATTTTTATTTGAGAATATCTAAATCTCTTAATTATGTATGAATATTATTTTTTTAATATTATTTAAGACTAATTTTTCAATATAATTTTATAAATTTATTAATCCAAGCTACATCAGAAACTACAAGATCAAAACAATAATATAAAATATAATTTAAATATATTTTATAAATAGTAAAATATTTATCATAATTTACATCTCATAAACATATCATCTTATAGTACTTTGGCAACTACTAGACAAATAAAACATAGGAATATAAATTATAAATAATATTGATTAAAATTTTTAAGTCTAATTTATATAAAAATAATTTAATAATAATAAAATAATAAAATTATTATTATTAATCATCATAAAAAATTCATATGATAACTATAATCATGATAAAACATAATTTATATCTTTATATAAAAAATAAATATTATTTTATAATTTTAAAATATGTACATGTGAATAATTATATAAATATATAAAAATCATAATTAAAATTTAATTATCATACATAAAAAATTTACTACAGAAAGCGATTATGGCAGTGTTAGCAGACGGTCCGGTGGGTAATTCTAGAAGCCAATTGTGAACCAGCGGTGGCAGCAGTAGCAACCATCGGGAAGAAGCATTTGATGGTATCAATAATGGCGTCGGAGTCCAACTAAGGCTATTGCGGAGGAAACAACGACACCTGCTTTTGTCGCCGTCGCCGCCGCCGCCTTCAGAATCGCGGAAGCTTAAAGGCAATGGTAACAACTCGAGGCGCACAGGAAGCAGAGGTGGCGGCGGTCTGTCTTTTTCGTTTCTTTATATATATATATATATATATATAGAGAGAGAGAGAGAGAGAGAGAGAGAGAGAGAGAGAGAAAAGAAGAAGAAGAAGAAGAAGAGAAAGAAAAGGATTAAAAAAAGAGAGACAAAATGCAACACTATTTGAAACTAAATCTGTCGACTATAATGTATGGGGATTGAAGACACACAATTCGAAAGCCTAAACAACGTTTGCTTCCAAAAAGATATTAAAAATAAGCGTAACAACATCTATCCATTAATGAAGGTAGCTTTACGTGCCTCTATATGTTTCTATTCTTATCGTTTTTGCTGATTTTAATCGTAAATCTCCCTTCCAAAAGAGCCCCAGCAAATAAATAACACATGAAAATTACAAGACCAGTTATATAAATTTAGTCCATCAAGTTCACATACATTGCAGATTTACATGTGAGGAAACCCAATATAACATACATCAAACACCAATTTCTAGTTCAAAGCAGCACTATTGACATACTTCAGCTACGGTAGATTAAACAGTCCATGTAAACGAAGCATCACATCCTATCAGGTGCAAGCAGTGCAACTATATGCTTCAACTCCTCGATGTAATAGTCATGAAGCGGAGCTCGATGACTCCAACAGTGAGATTTTTTGCCTTTTGTTAGCAAATGTGGCCCTCGGCAGAAAGTCCACTTGTGAATTGATTCTCTCGAGTATGGACTTCAGAGCCTGGTGAACAGAAGCCACAAAATGATGCCTGTCGATGTTTCTGGAGTTTTTTGCAGATCTCATCACAAACACGTTTTTGATTCGACCACCTAAAGTTGAAATCTCGGCTCTAATAGTTTGAAGATGCAAGCTGTGAAGTGTTTGTCTTAGATCTGCAAGGATCCATGGCCGGTCCTCACAACATAGACACGCTTTGACCATAAAACCGCCGGTGCTCATTGCATCTCCTTGAACTTCAACCCTCACCTCATCGGTATCAGATGGAATGGTGTAGCCTTTGCTGATTTCTACAGCATTCCTCTTGAGTTTCTTTACATGACCAATGACTTCGGCCAACAAGGCAGCTTTGTCCAACTGCAAGAAGTAACCACTACCTTTTAATAAAATATGTCTTAAAATGTAGCCAATATTACTAACCAATTTATTGATCAATAAAAAAAGCAACAATTTATCGATATATTAATAATTCCACTGGTTTCTTCAATGAAAAGATTTTGCACTCATAGACATGCTTTGTCAAGAGAATAGTCGGTTCTTAAAGTGCAAGATGACATAGAATCTTAAGCTGTTGATGGATTAGGTATCCAATGACAATATTGAAATAGGTCTTCAAAAAATTAGATGTAAAAGTCATGATAGATAGATAAGTATTCTAGAAAAAAATATAAAATATTAAGTTCTATAATCCTCATCATATATAAAGTAAACATCTTCCATATATCAGATGTTAAAAACTATCTGATTAATCTTGGAAAGGTAGATGACTAAGGAACGCCCTTACCATTTTCTGGATCACAGTCAACAGAGGACTCAATTGAAGAAACAAAATAGGACATAGAGCATAAGCAAAACCCAGGAAAGCAAAAAAACTACGACTTTAGATAAAGGTAGCTAGGATCATGAACAACAAAATACAAAACCGAACTCCAATTTTAAATTCATGATGGAAATTCAACAAACCATGCAACAAGAAAAGAATATTACAGTTTGAAGAATTAGAACAAAGGGCATGAGTGAAAGCAACAGGGAATAAAGATTGTAGCTCTTGATAAGAGTAGATGCTATCTAGGACCATAAACAAAGGACAAAATAAAAATACAATAAAGAGGAGTCCCATCCATCAAGAAAATGCATGTCTCACGACAAAAAATCTTTACGATCAATGATCTTGACATCAACTGTCCACATCTTCTACTACTAAATACTAATTCTCAAAACTCACTGGGAGTGTGAATTAATTAAACAACACATGAACCTCAAGAAATAGTACACACTCAAAATAGTGGTTGAATGGAGTAGAGTAAGACCCAAACCTATCAAAAACCGAAAAAGGTGAACATTAACTCGCTCATCCTAATATTCGAAAACCAAGGATTTACTTGGGGAATGCCTCCTTGTTGATTGGGCCTTGTCGTGCGACACGATAATGTCAACAACAAAGTTTCATGAAAGCAAGGAAAAATTAGAACAATGAGTGTTAGGCTTGCGTATGTTGGCTAGGTTGATCCTTAGTAAACACTGGTGATTTGAGAAATAACATAAGATCGGCTTTTTCTTCTTCATAGAATCTCAGAATAGGTGCTTTACATATATACTCTTTGAAACTGATAAGTTCAGTGAATAGCTCCAGAGTAGTTTCTCTCTATTTGACTTTCACTTCCTACTGTTCGAATTTTCTCAAACACCCAACCATATCAGACTAAACAAAACCAAGAATCTAACCTATGCCAATGAAGCAAAGAGGCACACCTATAACTACAACACAATTTTTAGAGGCAGGAGAGATTTATATACAACATAGGCAAATTGAAAGGGACAGTTAAAAGAAAATTAAAATTTCTCCTCCAAATCATAGAGATGCCAATAACCTCAACCATGTCAAAGACTGGTGAAGTTCACAGGGTTCCAATAAACAGAAGAACAAATCAAGGTTTTAAATCAAGTTGTGAAGTGGTGTTGACAGAACCTCCACAGCACAAGGCAAGCAGGCACCGAAGCAAACAAAGAAGAACAAAGAGAAAGCGACCACCAACCTTGTCGGCGCAGGGGACCATGCTCCTCAGCACGGCAAGGTGGCCATTTATCCTCTCCCTCCGCCGCCTCTCGGTCTCGCAGTGGCTCTTCATCGCCATCGCCGTTTTGGCGTCCAGAGCCCCTCCGCCCTCGAGCCTCGAAGGCGCCCCCACAAGCTTGCTCCTTTCCTGATCCAACACCACCGAGGACGACGACCCATCCGATCCAGAACTGAACCCCAGACCATTAGGAAACCCTCTAAAGAACCCCGGATCCCCATCTGGAAGAGAACCCATAGCTGGAACAACAACAGCAGCAACAACGCGGGAAACAAAGACAGATCCAAACGCAAGAACTCGAACAAGAAGAAGAGGAGGAAAGAAGGGAAGGCGACTTAAAAATCCAAGCCTTGTCTGCTGGAACTCAAGAACCGGGAGGGCGGTTCGGCGGGCAGGACCAGAGGGGGAGCCTCAGCCGCCGCAGCTTCCTCACCTCGCCCTCTACCTGCTCGCCAACGATGGATCCAGTAACTCGTCTTCTTATAACCCACTCGATCGCTTCCATCACGAGAGAAAACGGGAGAATTGGAGGCAGAGACTAACAGGCGGCGGGTTTCATCTTCGGACTCCTATTGAAATCGATCATTTCTCCTTCTTTCTCGTCCGATCTCAAGCTGTGTAGCTCGGAATCGTAGGAAGGGCGAGACCTTCTTATCGCCGGCGAGAAACGGAAACCGCAAGAGGAAAAAGGAGAGAAAGCAGTATTTGCTATAGTTTAATGGCACGACGTGATCTTAAGGAGCATGAGAACGAAGCAGTCATGTGCTTTAGTTTAAATGTCGGGCTGCTACTAATTGGATCCGCCTTTATATTTCACCATGGAATACTTTCCAATCAAATTCTACTTATAAGAATGTCATGGACTCTATATATCAAATTTTCTCACTCCAATAATAATAATAATAATAATAATAATAATAATAATAATAATATTATTATTATTATTATTGGGGGTTGAACAAGTCAACCGGTTTGGTCAACGATAGCCACCCATCAGGCAACACATTGATCGATCAATCGTTCTTCACTTGAAGTCTGTGTGGGCCACATTAACCATGTTTAGCATCCAAATTGTTGTCGCCGCTCCCTCCAATTTGATAACATAAAGTAATGATATGCTCCACTATGATCTCCCCCCTAAAGAACAATGAGCAAAGTTGATGCCTCATCTTTAAGTATATATAGACTTCATGGTTTGGTGCATCAACTTTTTATATCAATATTTCTTTAATCTGCAACTTGCACCCATCTTTGGGGCTGTAGATAAGGTTTAACACTTGTATTTAATTAAGATACGTGATTAAGGATTGGGTATGTGGCATAGGCATTCATTGTATTGTATTGCCCTAGTGAGATGCTGACGTGGAGAAGATGATAATGGACATTTAATAGACGGTGTGTCGCTTCCAGCTTGACACTAAGTTGAATGACCTGTCGTCCTACATGTCATTGGATAGTCACTTGTGATAATATGAAAAGTATGGACGTGTTGGACAATCGAAATCACCCTTAATAGACATACAATTAGATAACATGAAACATAATAACAGAGAGCCTTCTTCTCCATGTTTTCTTATTCCCTTTGTGACCCCCCAAACAGAGATCAGAAACTAGTAGTAGTAACACCCACCCAACCACTCCATGGACGGAAGGGCAAAACACAGCTCCTCCTCCCCTACTGGCCCAAGGCGAAGGCCTCGACAGGGAAGGTCTTGGTGACGCCTGCGAGGCTCTTGAAGTGGATCTTCCCGGTGGCCGGGTCCTCGTTCATGGTGATCTCGTGGACGGGAGGCCACAGCAGCAGCTCCTTCGCCTTCACTCCCTTCAGCTTCCTGATACGGCCCTTCTCCACGTAGCCGTGGATCAGCTTGTCGTAGCTCACGAGCTTGCTCACCATCTTGAAGTTGTGCTCCACCTTGCTCTTCTGCACGATCCACATGTAGCCGGTGGCACTCACGAAGCCCACCTCGACGACGTCGGCCAGCGGGAGGAGGCCCATGGGGAGGCCGAACTCCTCCAGGAGGGACAGCGCCTGCCTCATGCCCTCCTCGTGGCCCTCCTTCACGACGCCGCCTTCCTTCTCGGCCATGGCTTCACGGTGGTCGATGCAGGTTGCTTTGAAGGTGATACAACCCCCAAGCGTATATAAGGAGGGAGAAGTGAGAGAGAAGACGAATGACAGTGTCATTGGGCTCATCGGCAAGGATTGGAATCCAGCATCGTGTGATCCCCAAACGGCGCATATGAAATGCACAACGCGACATGCAAACGAAGGCCGGCGAATGCGAACTCCACGAGGATATATATATATATATATATATATATATATATATACACACACACACGCACACACAAAGCTATAATTTCAATGTGATGTTTGACATTATAATGTAACAAATATACAATCATCTGATAGACTAATAATGATATTATATTTTAAGATAAAAACAACTCTGTATAATAACAAATGGTTTTTTCAACGCTATCAAATTATTGCAAAGATAGTAATAACAAATGAGATCTACAGTTTCTAAGTAGTGTAGCTAAGAAGAAGAAGAAGAAGAAGAAGAAGAAGAAGAAGAAGAAACATATATAAGATAATTTAAACTTTCTAAATTATCTTTCTTTCTCTTTTGATTTGTTTCTATAGTCGCATACATCAACGTTGACTCTGATGTTAGTATCAATTAATTATGTGTCTGCCAAATATATCAAATCACAAAATAGATGATCATACATAATAGTATAGCTTGATTGGGGTATACATATCCATCAAATCTCTCTTACGCTTGTGATTATGTCGAGATAGCTCATGCAAAATCCGATCGGATTCAAAATCTCTGATCTGATGAGACTTCAATTGGAATCTTTGTCCTGATTTAATTGCATCAAATCGGTAATTGCCTGATTAACCTCTATCATACAACAAATCACGGCATTCTACTCCCTCTCTCTTTCCTGCATATATACATTGCCTGCTTGCGTGGTTTGTTGCAGTCGTCGCAGTTTGTCCTTGTGCGAGTGTAGTGCTTCTTCTGTACGCTCATGGCTCGTCTCTTGTTGCTCGTAGCGATTATGGCGGCCGCCATGCTGAGGGCGTCGTCGGACACGCACACGGACTGCGGGATAGCGCAGACGGCGTTCGGTGAATGCGTGCCGTACGTGACCGGGAAAGACCCGTCGCTCTCGGACCAGTGTTGCAGCGGCGTCAAGAGCATCAAGGAGCTGACACCCACGGTGGAGGACCGCCGGGCGATCTGTGCATGTCTCGTCCAAGAGCTCAAAGATGCCGGAGGTTCTGTCGACTCGTCAAAGGCCAGCGGCCTTGCGGGGGCTTGTGGCGTCTCCACTAACGTCATCCCCACCAGCCTCAGCTTTGACTGCTCCAAGTAAGAACCCGTTTCTCTGTTTCTCTCCGTTGCATGCTCGGTTACTGTTATTTCATGCAAGCAAATGATCAAGTAGTTGTTGTAAATTTACATTTAGTCTCGTGTTTGAGAAAGATTAAGCAATTTGCATATTTTCAGAAAATCATAATTTTGTCTAAGAGAAACATCATATACAGACAGGTAAAAGTTTTATATTGACTTTGAATTGATATATTATTGTTGTGTTTTTGCAGGATTGCATGACTTGGAAAGTACGTGTAGGAGACCGAGAGATGGAAGAGATATTTATATGCATGTCTCTTTGTGTTGGGAAATATATCGAATAATAGTGAATAAACTTGGCTGAACTTTATTTTCGTTTTGCACAGGAAATTTACTTTACTTCTACCAAATATTCACTGAGACAAGAATGTTCAAATGTTGATCTAATCTATCATCCACCAATCTACAATTAAAACAACAAAGAAGGCTCTCACCTCAATTCAGAAGCTTTCTGACACATACTCTTAATAAACTTGGAAAGAGTAATACTAACAATTTTGTTGGTTTTATAATAAGCATAGAAATCTTGAAATAGATTTGGTTCAATTGATAATCAATCTTCAAACATTATTAATTTTGTTTGATGGAAAACACCTATCATCAATTGAAAGAGTTCAGATCCATATGCTCTGAACTCTCTACAGATTCAGCATACTAACTGCCAAAAGAGCTTGTTCCTTCTTCTTCTTCTTCTTCTTCTTCTTCTTCTTCTTCAAGTGTCATAGTAAACTTCTTGCGTCTCCCTAATCAACCTTGCTTGCATATTGGATTGTTGGGATAAAGAGATTCGTAGTTTGCCAAATGTCAGGCTGACTGAGATTAGAATTAGTCTTTGCTTCATCATTTGAATTGGATTAACATATTGTTTTCTTGAGAAACAAAAGTTCTCCTATCATTTTGCACCACTTCCTATCCAAGAAACTGAACTCATCAACAAGCATATGAATGAGTTCATCCACATGAAGATATAAAGTACCTCATGAGCTCTTGCCATATATATAATGTGAGATCACTCAAATTTCTATGTAGCTTGTGTTTGTTGAAATGCATGCCTTTTAATCCTTTTGGACAGAGTGGTTCTTAGGTTCGTATAGTTTCTTTCCTTGATCTGCAAGTTCTTGTCCCTGTGGCTGTAGCACAATTACTTTTTCTTCTACAACACCATTTATAGGGAGTTGATTTTACATCGAATCGATAAGCATTTCATTATGTTGAGAAACTAAAGCTAAACATAGCCGAAATATTGTCAAGCTTTGCTACGGAAGCAAATGTTTCTTCCAAATCAACATTATTACATTTCTGAATTGAGCCATAGGACCTCTTGTGGATCCATTTCAGCTCCACAAGTTTTTCTCTCCTTGTAAACATCGTGCCACCGCAATCATTTCGTAGCTTCTTCGAAGGACTTTGATGTCTCATAGATTCATTTGATGATCGCCATTTTCATGGAGGGGTTTTGGAGGAAGAGGAGCTTGGGAGAGTTGGAACCTAGTGTTGCTCAGTTTTAATTGCGAAAGAGCTGGAATCATTATCGTCTTCATCAACATGTTAAATTAGAGCAACAATTACTCATCATCTTCTTCTGCATCACAGCTAATCAGTAACTTCTTAGTGA
The DNA here is from genome assembly GCF_036884655.1 of Musa acuminata AAA Group. Lineage (NCBI taxonomy): Eukaryota > Viridiplantae > Streptophyta > Magnoliopsida > Zingiberales > Musaceae > Musa > Musa acuminata. Next base: position 31,267,658 of record NC_088328.1, on the reverse strand, counting down.
GACGATCATAAGACATGGAGTCTTTAATTTATGTATTGCACTCTACTGTCGTTTTGTTATGAGAAACATAGCCAAAGACTTCAAAATGAGTTACCTTTTGTCTTCCACACATACACTGCTTCAAATGGAGTTTGATGATGCAATGTGGATGTATATGCTCAAGTACGAATTGCTTGAGAACACTTTTAAATATCTTTACCAAGCCAATGCTTTCTCTCAGATTAAAGCATGCTGAAAAGTGCATTTTGGATGCCAATCTTGACAAGAAAATTCTTCTTAAACAAATCACCATGATTTACGTACAACATCTTCATAACAAGTCCTCTTTTCTTCTCATCTGACTTCTCCTCCCATATCATTCTGCCTTAGCCATCAATAAAGATAGATAATAAAATAGCTATTGTTATCAATTTATGCACATATTGGCCAAGAAAAACCTGTTATAGCCAAACTCCAAAGAATTTTCTCAAATCATATGTTTGCTATGTTAAATCCTCCCTATATTCTATGATATATATGTATATTTTTTTCTTTTTTTGCAACTTCCATCGATTTTCAAGAAATAATCTTTCAAGGTATCACCATCTCCCATGAACGCACCTTCAAACTCGTGAGGATTACATAGAATTATATTTGCTTAAATCTTTTTCAAGACTGAATTAATTGAGATAAGATCTTATTACATAGGAGGACTCTAATACACTTTTTTTCTTGAAAAATAAGATATGGGTTATATGGAATACAAATTTTGTTTTCCTATTCTTGAATGAGCATTAGATCTACTCTTTTTCTGTGAGTTTCCAAAATTATATAGAATTTTATTCAGCCATATTTGATGATTCTATAGGATTCTATTTGTTTGTTTGAAGTACATCAATTAAGATAGGGATTTCTTAAGTAAGTTTTCTAAATTAGAATTGTTATAGGAATATTCTTTCTTGCAGAGTAGGATATATACTTAGAAAAAGTTATCTTATGTAATTGTATGTAAGAAAGGTCACATTGGACAAATATTTTTGTTTTCCATTCCTTCTGTGAGTGCTAAATCTTTTTAATTTAGAGTTTGGATATTGTTAGATAAGCTTCTTTCTTACAAAACTATATATATATATATATATATATATATATATATATATATATATATATATGTAATTCTATAATAAGATATTTTTACATAATTAGACTGTCAAACAGGTCATAGTCAACAAAATTTTTGTTTTTACTTTTCCTTACATGTTAGATTGATGTTTGGATTTCTCATGAGCCACTTTTATTCATCATTTTCATCCTGAATTTAGCCCCAATAAAGCTAAGTTTGAGATTGATTTCTAACTTTATTTTTGTACCATCAGACAATTGACTGAGTTTGACTTGAGATTACACAAACATAAGCCTAATTCTCAATGAGCTATATATGTGTCATAATTAAATAATTTTATCAAACTAAGACTGCTTGATGGTAAATTAGACCACACCATAAATAAATCTATAGTACTGAAGTTAAGCTTAAATTTTACATTTAGAAAATTTCTATACTTCATACTTCACATTCAAAATAAATAATAATTATATACATGCTATAATCTAATCAAACTGTATCATCAATTTTGACTTTTTCATGAACTCATACTCATTCATCAATAGCCCTAAAGAGGTACAACATAGATTCAACAATATGATATGATCTGTTCAATAACATATAATCATTTAATGTAAATTGAATTTGTATGTGTTATAAAATGCCTTGATCAATGTATGGTTTAAATTACAAAATGTAGACCCTAACATATTAATAGTGTGGCTCATTTATCAACCATAGTAAACATAGGTTTTCTATGAATCAAAACTACATGAATAATCATCTAAATTGAAAGTCAGATCTACATTTTCTTTCCTAATCTTGATAATTTTTTCACAAGCTTCCATTGTTCTTCAAACTTTTGTGAGAGCATGAAAAATAGAAAAGTAATGTTAATTTGCTTGGTTCCTTCATACTTGTAGCTTAATATCATCTCCTTCATTAGTGGATCTCCATGAACAAATTACCTTACTTTTAGCCAATAATCATCTCAAGATCAATGATCTATCTAAAAACCGATGAAACATTCTCATTGGTTTTATGCATTAGTTAATTAAGGACATTTTTTTTTTATTGAGATACCTTGCTTGTCAATTACGGAAATATCTCAAATTTAGAACGACTAGCAATGCGATTCTTGCATGCGAAGCAATTGCATATGCATATGTTCTAGATTGATTATTTTTGTGAAGCGGCTCGATTGTCAAAAAATTCGGTATCGTAGAATTGTATCGGTCGAAATCGCAATCATGTTAAGCAATGTTTCTAGCATGTGGGAGCTCAAAAACAAATCCAACCTAATTTTAGAATCACAACATGCTACATGCTAGTAGTATCTAGATTTAAATGTCCCTTAAAGTATGTTGTCAAAGTTGTTTTCTACAAGTAGCACCAGATGATCCTTCATCAACAAGACATTTTGTACACATTAATGATGCTAATATATGGTGACAACAATGACACAGCTGTTTTGCAAGCTAATTCTAATGAAGACTATATGTATGATGGCAGTCATTTATAAGATTGTCATCCTTACGTAAACTTAGGCTTGTAATTATAAACACAATAAAATTATTCGACGCAATGCACTTTAAATTCACAATCATACACTTCAATCACTCCAACATCTTCTAGGAAAGGATTCCTAAAGAAAGGAGCACAGACTTCCATGTGATGCCATTAGCAAAGAGAATCAACAGCTAAGGAACATCACATACTTGATGATCTTAGCTTCATCCTCACACCAAATGATGGATGATCAAGATATGTACATTATCAGCTCTGAACCGTGTACGTTGGCCAAAAGATGCGATAATGATTTGAGTAAAAGCTGTGGTTAGGGCAAGGAATAATGTGGCGATGATGTCGTGCAAGCTGTAAAAGCTTTCGTTCGTTCGTTCGTCTCTTCCTTTTAGACTATGCTGTCTACGTATCAAAGTGTTCCACTGAAGGTGAGTCTACATGAGACAAGACACAGTAGGAAATGAAGGGGAAGGGAGAAGGGACAGAGCACAGAAATGTAGGCGAAGAAGAAGGGAAGTCACAGACTAGTAGCTTGTGTAACCTCACCCTTCTCTTATTTCCCCCCTCTTTCTGTCTCTCGCTCTCTCTCTTCCTTCGAGGCTGAGGAGTTGAAAGCCTCCTCCATTTTACATGCTCCCATGCATGTCTTTGCCACTGGCATGCAGGCCCTCGTAAATGTTGAGCCACTGATAATTTTACTGCTAGAAATGCTGTCACTACCAGCTGATGGCATGTATTCATTCTCTTGAGCAAGAAAGGGACCAGTGATTACACATGGAAGTAGGAGCCACATCAAGTTATCTCATCTCTCTCTCTCTCTCTCTCTCTCTCGACATCACAAGAATTCTTTGAACGCCTCCGTGTTTGACCGGGAGATGGTGAGGGAGAGATAGCGTAAGAATCCCTTCGACGAGACAATGATGTGCTTTGTTTATTACTGCAAATAACGTAAGAGCTTTTTCTTCTTCTTCTTCTCGGGTGTGGTTGGATTTGAGGCGGCCTCGAAGTGAGGGGCGCGGTGGAGTGCTGCTACGGGATCCTTGCACGTGCAAACCCACACAGACTTCGAGGATCAATCCGCCTCTGTTCTGTTGGCCACGCTGCAGCACGTGCCGCCACAATTCTTCTTCTTGACTGTGCTTTAGGGTTTCCGAACGCCCACTCATCGTCTCACCAATAACTCCATAACTTGAGACAGAAAGTAACAGGACAAGTAGGTCCTGGAAATCATGTTACTGTAAAATGTGTATGAGAACTCACAAATCAAGAATTATGAGAATGATATATGTTATTGAATGGTATCTGAGGTCTCCATGAATCCATTTCTTGGGAGGGGAGAACTAAAATAAGGTGGAAATGTCAGATCTGCATGAGGGAAAAGGCTATGGTGCATAAAATAGGCCTCATATGGGGTGGGGTTGGGGGAACAGAAGGTGAATGAAGAATAGAAGAGGAATATGGAATGAGAGAGAGACCTCATCTCTTTGATATCTATCTCTACTGGTTATTGGCGGTCTGCATGCATGTTTCCTCATTCACTGTGAGACTCTTCCCAAGCAGGTCTCCTCTTCAAAAGACAACTCCCCTTCTTCACGTAGGACTCTCCATATGATCCAAAACCCATGCACTCTCACTGTCACCCTAACCCTAGCTCGACCAGTATATTATTTACCGCAACCTGCATCATATTATATTTGCTATGGTTGCTTGCTGTGAGTGTGTCCTACGCTTACCACCCTCTCCCTTAAAGCCCATCTCCTGGAAGAACAAGTTGCCTCTTGGCTTACCTTACTGTCCCTTGCTGCTGGTGTTCGGAGCAGATCAAGAAGCCCGGTTCTCTCAAGGTGTGTCTCTTTTTCTGTGTTCTTCTGTGTACAGTCCATGCTAAGATATGAACCATGAGAGATGTCTGCTTTGCTTTAGCAAGTATGATGCCGAGCAACGGGCAGCTATCGATCCCTCCGGGCTTCCGGTTTCACCCTACAGATGAGGAGCTGCTGTATTATTACTTGAGGAAGAAGGTGGCATATGAAGTTATTGATCTTGATGTGATAAGAGATGTCGACATCAACAAGCTCGAGCCATGGGACCTCAAAGGTTTAGTCGCATGAGCTTCATCTCCCTTTGCTTCTCTCTGTGATGTGATCCATGAGCTTCTTGAAACGGTATTAAAAGAGATGCCTCATCATAGTCGTCATAGATTTCCTTTGATTCATTGCAGAGAAGTGCAGAATTGGGTCTGGACCTCAAAATGAGTGGTACTTCTTCAGCCACAAAGACAAGAAGTACCCGACCGGGACTCGAACCAACCGAGCAACAACCGCAGGATTCTGGAAGGCCACCGGGAGAGACAAAGCTATCCACCTTAGCAGCTCCAAGAGGATTGGCATGAGGAAAACCCTAGTGTTCTACACCGGGAGAGCCCCCCATGGGCAGAAGACCGATTGGATCATGCATGAGTATCGCCTGGAAGACAAAAACCCAGACGTCCAGGTACCATGTGACCGATCAAGCCTGACAAGTTCCAATCTCTGAATCTAACCAAGAGAGATGTTTTCTGTCGATGTAGGAAGATGGATGGGTTGTGTGCAGAGTCTTCAAGAAGAAGAACTACCAAAGGGGCATTCCTCCAGAAGCAGTCATGGAAGAAGACCAGTTCAGTCCTTGGAAGGCAAGTGGATCTGTTCCAGCAGATCAGAAGCAAAGCATCCAAACCCCATACGACCTCTCATTCAATTCCTCCATGCATCTCCCTCAGCTTTTGAGCTCTGAGGCCACAATCTCACCCTTTGTGCCACCACTCTCCATCAACTCTCTGGACCTCGAGTGCTCTCAGAACCTCATGAAACTGACAACAGGAGGAGGAGCTCTTCTTCCACAGGATAGGTTTCCTGGGGACTGGTCAATCTTGGACAAGCTTCTGGCTTCTCATCAAGACCTAGACCAGCTGTTTCAGAGCAAGTGCAATCCACCTTCTCAACTCCTGGACATCGCGACATCGGTCCATAGGAATCCTTTCCAGTATCTTGGCTGTGAGGCTGATCTACTGAAGTTCTCTAACTAAGATTGCGATGGATTTCTGCAAATGTTTGGAGGTTTGTGGTTTCAGATGTATATAGATTTAGCAGTGTTTGGACTTTGGACGATGATAATTTCATGTTTGCCTTTGCCCTAAGTGGTGCAATTGTCTACTTCATGCAGATGCATATCCAGTGTTTGTTCCAGAGAAATGGCAAACCCTAGTTTCTCTTGGAAATGCTTTTGCTCCCTGAGAGCATGCTGAAATCAATTAGATCATTGTGGCTCAAATAGATTGCCGTCCTGCACATGATACCATTTAAAGTGCCGAGTTAGGACTTTCTCTTCTCTTTGTCCAAAAGTTGAATGCTTTTATGATGATAATAACAATGCTCTTCTTTTTTAGAGGAAAACGAAGGCCTCGATATATATACATAATAAGACTAAACTTGTTTATGCATTACTTAAAACAAAATTATATCATACCATATTAAATGAATCAAGAATTTGGATGTAAAAATAAGATATTTTTGAGATCATGTGGAAGAGGGGTTGAATCAAGCTTTAGTAAGCGAGCTCCCATTACTCACGTAACATTGTTCTTTCTGTTGGGTGGTGGAGATATTATTTTTGTCCTTACAAGTGTTGCAAGTATCACATTGATCAATTATTTCAGATGAGGAAATTGATGCATTGTTCATCACTCTATGACTGTAACTTATCATAAATGCCATATTCTAGGGCTGGTTGTATATGAATGCCCATAAGTCCAAATATCTTCTTGTATACTCTTGAAAAAGAATATTTATGAGAGCTTTTCCTAGTTTCAAACATCTATATATGTACTTCATTTTCAAACAGGAAGAAATCTGAAAGAACTCATTTTTCAAGAGAGATATATGAGAAATTTTTTCTCACTTCTGTCTTTTATCAACCAAACATTTACTCTAGTGGCCATACATTGATTAAAGTTTTTTCTTTTATATTGAGCATTACTTCCATTATGAATATTGGATTGATCATTTGGATATGATGTCTGTCATTTGATCAATTGATGGGTTGGTGAAGCATTCCTATCGACGTCCGTCATGTCGTGGTATATTAAGCGGTATGTATCGATCCGACACGAGATCGATATATAGATTATCTTGTACCGATAGTCTGTGACATATGACCCGGTATCATTTTATATGAAATTTATATTAAGCAGATCAATCAAAATCCGATCGATATCCGATCGATACCGACCTATAATGATTAGTAACATTTAGTTTTTGACTTATACTAGTGGATGAGATTTGTTAAATTCAAATGGTCCATTTGGACATTTAAACCAAATCAAAGGATTTTTAAATCCTTTTTATCCCCTCGTTTATTCTTCTTTCATAAACTCTTCTACCCTTTTAATCTCTTTCTCACTCTTTTTTTTTTTATTCTCTTATTTTTCACTTATTTAACTATACAAAGTTATTATTTATGGATTGAATCAAGTTTGAGTGGTTAATTTAAGAGGATTAACACTTAAGTTAGAGAAATTTTTTTAAAGCAAATGTATATATTATTTTTTTAGATTTTTACTGATTTATGAAATGATTAAGCATATTATATATTTTCAATGTCTAATATGTTGTTTGAGACCTTTATGATTGTTATTATAGGGATAATTAGGATTTAATTAAAGTATTTAATGTTATGATTAATTTATTTAATATTAATTTAATCAAAATTATATTTATATATATATATATATATATATATATATATATATATATATATAATGTGAAATCTTTATATGTCATGCATATTAGAGTGATTTACATATTTTGATGGTATAATAGATTTAATTATATTTTAATTAAATTTATTAATACTATGATTAGTAATTTTAATGATGAGTTAATCAAAATTTGACTTATATTGAATCAATTCAATGTCTTTAATGCCTATTAAGGTATTTGATATGTTTATGTAGTGAAAGAGGACTAATTAGGTCAATTCAATATCATTAATACTTAAATTATACTAATTTTATAATTATTTTTAACTTAAAAATTTTAATCTAAGTTTTTTTTATATATAGATATTTTTGGAGGAATTTTTGATAATTTTTTAGTGTCAACAACATGTCCCGTTATATCGACACTTGACATGTACCATCTCAACTAAGCTCAATTATAAAACTATAGAATTTTTTTCTTAAATAGAAACTTACAAACAACTCGAGCTTAGCATAAACCCACTTGTGATTTCTTTTATCTTAAATTTTAATTTTTTTTAAGTTAAAAACCTACTTTGATTTTTTTTTTTCTCTAAAAGAACTTTAAATTTTATAAACAAGTGGATGAGTACGAAGCAAACCGGTCAACAATAACGTCTATGAGATTAAACAATAATTCAAGTCAAAAGTTTGAACTTTATAATTTACATGTCAAACCCAATATATGTCATCGAACCCTTTTAACACTTATAACATTACGCTATTTAATCCTTCATCATCTCTCAATCATAGATATTCACTTACCTCGTCGTCCAACATCTTATCACATAATTTGCTGGTTGAAATAGTATAATAATAATCTTTCAAATCGAGTTTTTCTTAGGTCTTATTCATCTTTCTAGTTTAAATATTAGTTATGAAACATTCTATATTCATATAAAGAAGAAAACATCTTTCCAACTTTACTTTGCATTCTATTCGGAAGGTGTTAGATTATATATTTCTATTTAATTAGATAATATAGATTAAATTCTGATTATAATTATCAATTAATAATAAAAAAATTAATTATAATATAATTTCTTAGGAGAGTATATTCGAAAATATTTTATTTACTTATTCTAGATCATTTTCTCTCACATATAAATAGATAAAAATTCATAAGAATTAAAAACACAATAGATGGATATGTGACATTATTATGAGATGACATTATTGAAAAATTAAAAATCTTCTATTATCTCTTCAATCACGTGAGTGATAGAAAAATAAAATAATACAAATCTTATTCTCTTTGTAAATCGATATTACTATAGCTTTTGGATCCAATGATGATATACCTACGGAACAAATACAAACTTGATGAATAACATTAAAAGATATATATCATAAATTTGATATATTATTAGATTTTGGTATTAAATTTTTTTACATAATAATGATGATATTTATATTTACAGAAGAACTACTTTCTTTCTGACTCATCTTTTACCTCACCACTGGGCGAAAACGAAGCCATTGTGATAGTAATGGTTCTTCCCCCTCTGCATTCATCAACAGGCTTGTGGAGGAAATAAGACAGCAGGGTAATCAGTAATGCAGCAAGATATAGCAAACTAAAAGTATTAAGAATGAGTATGATAATAGTCCAAAAATGTGGATCAAATAACTTCTTATACAACAATATATCATGATCCAAAAATAAAAAAGAGAAGATTTAGATAATTCTTGAACTCGATATTTCTTCTATACAAGAAAACTGTGACTCCATATCCACCAGCAAATGATGATGAAAAAAAGCCAAATCCAATCATGTATCTTCACTAAGAACCTTTTTTTCTTTTTCTTTTGTTATATTAACCAATTGATACCGAGCCACAAAGTCTGCCCAATGGTTTTGTCGCTTTTCAAGTGTAATACTGCTTCACCGTTAACATGTTGAGTTTGCCTCTGTAGCTGTCTGGCTGATGGGCTCAAAGTGCCAATTCCGCTCACTGCCTCTTGCATCATACTTGGATATGTATAAGATGTTTTTATGGTAGTTTCGAAGTGTCGTCCGATGTCCAACGCTGATGTATGTTATCCCTGCAGCTTCAATCTGTCTGTACAAATGAGCCTGCACATAAGTTGCAGCTATCTTTAATTAGGCATGAAACTAAAAGAGTTTAAAAAAATCCAGATTCTGCATTTAATGTAGGATGAGACATTAGATAACATGACAATGTTACTAACAGGTTTCTCCAAATCGAGAAAGATAACCAGCATTCAAATGCTTATTAATTAGAACAAAATTCATAAGGAAAGGCTTCTCCACGACTTTTCTTTCAAAAAGCATATTTATCCATTCCTCAGAATAAAAAACTGGTTCCCTGGTTATATTTATGCAAAAAGTAACATCTGCATCCAATATTTGAAGAAAAAGAATAAAATTTTCATACCTCATTGGCACCATCTAATGCACTTGTCGACTCATCCAACAAAATCAATTTGGGCTTCGAAAGCAACAGGCGAGCAAATGCAAGGCGCTGTTGTTCACCAAGAGAAAGAACACTAGACCATTCATAGATTGAATCCAAGCCATTGAAACGAGACAAGATATCCCCAAGCCGAACTCTTTCAAGCACCTGAATCATATCATCAATAGTTGGCTTCTCAGGCTTGTCAAATTCATCCGCTAAGCTTGGTGCTTGAGACAAGAAGGGCAGAGAACCTAAAAGCAATTAAGAACAACAATAATTAAAGACCATGTAGATCATCTGAGATTACTTTGACAAATATGATTATAGCAAATTTATAATTACGAATTTTGTTCTCGGAAAAGATATAACCTGCAACACCATGTAAGAGTTATTGTCTTTGACAGTTTCCGAATGTAAATGTCACAAATAAATCACTGAAAGTGTCATTTAATATATTCACAAAATCTAATATCAGAAAGATATCTATCATACTCGTTTCTTATCTCATAGTCAACAGAAATAACACTGAAATTTGCTATTTGTGAAAAATATTTTTAAAAAAAGAGCTTGAAAATGCTACTTTTAATCATACTCTTTCAAGGTATTCTTTTCTTATGTCAAATAAAGAGACAACATTGGACCAATGATAACAGACACCTAATCTTTCATACAAGGCATGAGTTGTCAGACATTCATGATTTATTTGTACAGAACAATAATGGATGTGAATGGATAATACTCGAGATCACTTTAACGGATGAACTTGGGGATATTTCATGGGGATTTAGAAGAGCAGTGAATGGCCACTAGTTGGAAATAGTTCCAAATAAGGGCCACAGCAATTTTTAGTTACCATGAAATGGGCAAAGTGCCTTCCAGATCTTCAGATTTTGGACATTTAGTTTTGGTTCATGACTCTCCTTTTAGTTTGCCCGAGTCATCAGACGAACACATACATCATTCTTCAAGTTATCAAAATTCTATTGTTTTCATCATTGCTTCCACAAAATCATCTGTTGTTGATACGCTAAAATTTCAAATTCTCTCCAATCTTCGAAGTTTTCAAAGATTTCAATTGAAACATCAAAAAAGGTTCTGATTATAATGCAATTTTCGAGATGCAACTGGCTTCCAGAGGTACACATAATTGGGCTCAAATCTAACATTCAGTCTGATCCTTGTCCTAATTGAGACAGGATTCATTAATGAATAAAATAGAAAGTAGCATTTGAGTAGATGTCTTATACAAAACTCTAAGCCAGCCCTCTTTATAATTTTCAGTCATTTTAGACCAGAAATATAGGAGCTACCAAATACTATTCGTGCATTAGTAACTGCCAAAAGTCTGGAAAATGCACACAACAAAAGGTACAATTCTGAAAATGCAATAATGATGACATTAAGAAGGAATAGAAGAAAAGGCTAATCAATAATAACTTGACTTGGAAGTACACCTTGAACGACACATAAATCTGAACCAAGATCACCCTAACTTGAATATAGATACATTCAAGCACATGAAAAAAAGAATACTAGACAACTTTTTTCTGAGGCTAACTTAATTAAACAGAAAACATAATAGGACAAAATTTATACAGAAAGTAGGCTCAAGTTCATTATAAAATAATTTTGAAATTAGATTAAATTTTTGAAAATTAACTATGTTTTCTAGAAACTATGGGTCTGTCTAGGATTTTCATAGCTAAGCTAATGAGTGATATCAATCCATCATATCAGCATATGAAAGGCTAGTAATTCAGGTCTGCATATCAGATACTTCAGAACTAAGCACACAAGATGAATATTGGAGAGAGTTAAACATGTCAAGCATGGCACACTCAGAAGTTTCTCATTGCAAAATGCTGACAAGCTACCCAATCTGTTAAGTTCAAATCTTGCAACCATGTGACAAGAATCAACCATGAAATTTAAGACATAAGCACAAGGAAGTCTTTCTTCACATAATAATTAATTATGCTAGAAAAGTAGTACCAAGTAGTTCCTTGTGTTGCATTTAACAAGGATGAATTAACCACAACTACCAGTGTTACCTTAACTCTAGAGATACAGATGATTTAAAGCAAACTGTCTAATCTGTAGAGTGTACATAGAGTACTGGATACCTCATTTATGTCACATCTCTTTACTCATTAAAGAAAAAGTTGGATAATTTTAAGATTCTCACGTAGTATTTTCTTAGATACATTTTGTAGAAGTATGGCAAATGCTCATTAATGTGGATAAAATGAATCAATGATCTTAGAACTTGGGATGTCATGTCATTGTATACATTATAGTATTATACTATGCAGAACATATTCGTAATATTATTTCATCATAGTTAAGCTCATCTTATAATTTATATAAGGTTAGAGCATTTTTCTTGTGAAACTAGCTTCTCAATTTCAAAAATACATCATCAAGACCTTTTTGTGACTCTTCTAATGTTCGGAGGATTGCCTACCGTTTAAAAAAATAATTTTTTAATAATAAAATATTAGAACATATGTACAATAGAAATTAATAAGTATACTTCTAGATACTAAAAATGAAGATCATTATCTTGAATAAATTAGAGAAGGCTGTCCAGTGACTTGCTTCAGATTTGCATTTTACAGAAATAACATAACTATTTCTCGTGTCACATATAATAGCATATCTGTACCTAAACACACATTAGCAGATCCCCATGTGCAATCTGTGACCAAATCTCATTTTTCATGCAAGTTATGGATTATGAACAATAAAATTGTATTGTAGACATCTTTCTAGGAAAGAAGCATTGATTGGAGGAAGAAATATCAAGAGGTGCACAAAGAGTAAGATGTAAGTAATGCAATGAAGAACAGTTGCAAATTGGAGTACTTGTTGTGAAAATATATCTTAGAATGTCACAAAATGGCCTTTAATAGCATAAGATAAGTAGAATGGAATTGCAGTCTAATCCCAGTTTTGACGGAAAAAAGTAATCAACATTTAAAATGGAAATGATAGACACTATCCAAATTCACATACACCAGTTGTAACATACGGTAAGATATTTGAAAACCTACCAGGGGAGTTATTTAAATCAGGGTGTATTTTGTCACTCCAAGTTGGATAAAGCAGCTGCTGGCGAAGTGTTCCCAGAACCATATATGGTTTCTGAGGAAGGAAAAAAACACTGCTTGGTCTCCTGTTTTTGGGCCTCTGCTCTTCCTCCGTCTTTAGCACATCTTCTGACTTTGATGAATCAGTATCTGCTGAAACAGATCGTGCATGTTTGCCAGCATCTTCCACATAGAATATGACATTTCCTTTACCAGTATTCCATAGACCAGCAAGAGCTCGTAAAAATGAGGTCTTACCACTTCCACTAGGTCCCATCACCTATAAATGAAGCAATTGTTTAAGAAGTCTTCAACAGCAAAGATATGCTGTCATATATAAGGAATTTACTATAAATAAAAAAAGGAAAGGAATGAAAAGAAACAGTTATGGAAACTACTTACAGTTTCAAATTTTAGTTTAATGTGCTGCAATGGTTCAAAAAATCATAACTCTTCAGGATAACCAAAAGGGTGTATTAGCATCCTTTCAATGTCTATATAAACTCCTCTATATCGAAGAGTACAGGATAAGAAAATTTTAGTGCAAACATAGTACTGAATTCTTTCTTTCTCTTTATTTTCCAGTTGAGTTTTGATTCTTCAAGTAATCAAGAAGTGCAGTCTTGATTATTTTGGGAAATAGGCATTGTATCCTGGAGATAGAATTTCTGTGATGTCATCTGCATCTTAGTGGGGAAATTATCTATCTTGAAGACAGTTTCCTGGAAACGCCTTCCTACTTCTGTTTTATTCAAGTTTTACTCCAATTTGTGTCTTTACTACAACACGTGCATACATGTGTGTGTGTGTGTGTGAGAGAGAGAGAGAGAGAGAGAGAGAGAGAGAGAGTACCAGCAAATGATCCTTTTCATTGATCTCCAGAGACAGGTCAGTTATTAGTATATTTTTTCTTCGAGGTGTTTGTAATGTCAAATTTTGAATCTTTAGTAACTGATGACGCTCAACTTGAGGAACATATCCATTTGACACCAACAAAGATGGATCCTTGTTGTCAATAAACAGAATATTAACCTCATCATTGCTTTCATGTTCAGTGATGTAAGATTCATTGTCATCCAAAATATCATCAAATTCCCCTGTAACAGAGAAAAACAAATTAGAGAATGCGAGACATATGAAACAATGGACTAAGAAAAATTAGAAAAATATTCATTCCATGTCTTTTAGCAAAGCTAGAATTTAAAAACATGTTGATATAATTTTACTAACAAAAATATTTTTCTTAGAAAATTATTCACTATAAATACATGAAATACATGAACGAGACGAGTTATATATAGCATTAATATCAAGAATTAATCATGGAGCCCTCTCAGCAAAAGTTAGTGTTTTGCATTAGAACGTCAACAGTACATAAAAGCTCTTCCAAGCTTTAAGGTGACATGCAAAAATAATGGTAGAACTTCAACATTATGGTCCAATTAAAAATTTTCTGGATTTCCTCCTGGGACAGAGAAACAAGCAGTCTGTATGTCCATTGAGATAGAATAAGGCAACGCTAAGTTATCAGAAACAGATTTCCTTCCTACTACATTGGATTAAGTACCCTCTTAAGTATATTGCTTTTTAGATGCATGTCGACTACAACCCTAGAATATAATGTTTGAACCAAGGTATGCAGTTTCGAATAATACCGCCCAATGGATTGAATAAGGCAACACTAAGGTATCAGAAACATATTTCCTTCCTACTACATTGGATTAAGTACCCACTTAAGTATATTGCTTTTTAGATGCATGTTGACTACAACTCCAGATTATAATGTTTGAATCAAGGTATGCAGTTTCGAATAATACCACCCGTACCGGTCCGTCAACTGATCGGTACACAGACCGCCCGTTACTGAATAGTGTGTATATATATATATATATATATATATATAAGGTATATAATACCGTACCATACTGGTGTTTCGAGGTTGGCTCGGTACGGTACGGTACCGTATACCACTCGGTACACCAGGGCATACCGTGTGGTACACCAGGGCGTATCGAGCGGTACACCAGGGCGTATCGAGCGGTACACCAGGGCGTACCGAGCGGTACACCAGGGCGTACCGAGCGGTACACCAGGGCGTACCGAGTAGTTTTAAATATTTCTTTCTCTTACTGTAGCACTGTAGCACGTTCCGTCTGGTAGCGGACGGTCCGTGTACCGGTATGCCGTCGGACCGGTATGTACTGCCCGTACCGGACGGTACTATTCGAAATTACATACCATGTATATATATATATATATATATATATATATATACCGAGCGATATACTGAACGGTATACCGCTCGGTATATTGTATCGTACCATACCGAGCGAATGTTGAAATGCCGGTACGGTACGATATTTCAAACCTTGGTTTGAATTTCAAAAATTGAACCTTAAAGTATCTTGATATACTTATTTTCAATAATATATGATCAGTTTGTCAGGTATTATAATAGTTTATAGAATGTACTAACAGTGCTGGCATGGCACGTGTGTGCTCAAGTAACTAACTTATTTATGTTACATTTCAACTGACAACCCTAGGCATGTCAATAATGAGCACAGTATACTGTGGTGCCATGATGTGTCACACTAGGGTGCGAAAAGCACTATATAGTGCAAAAAGCACTATACAGGAAATAATTCCTTGAGAGAAGAAAGTGCAAATGACTTACCCAAACGATCTATGACAGCTGAGAAGGCACTGATTGACTGAAATTGAAACACAATTAGTGAAAAATCACTAAGAATATGGTTGAAAGCAGAAACAGATTGATTGATTACTCCAAACTCGATTTTTCCTGAGAAGTACATAGGAGCAACAACAGCAGCGGGAAGAATTTGAATTAAATAACGGTATCCATTGGTGAAGAACTCTAGATTACGAGATGAAATCAACAGTTCCTGCAACAGAGTAAAAGAAAGAATTTATAAAATCCAGAGAATTATAAATCTTTTCTGTCCTTTTATTTGTGTTTTCTAAAATGGAGAAGGTATAGCCTGAGATATTTTTCTAGACGTGACAAATGAGTGACTTTTCTAGACATGACATTTAAGTACAGATTCAATTTCATCATTCGCGTGGCACCAATTATGATAAAACCAAAATTCTTTCAAATGTTATGATTCAAGTAATGACTCAAGACCTACAAATTTGAAGCTCAAATTTTGCATTGAAAATTGAAATATCTCACTCTCATGCTTCAACAAACAGTTATCTATGGTAGCAGGGAAATGACACGAGGACTAGATTTATTGAAATGTGTGCAACTACCAATTCCAAAATAGAAAAATATGCAGTTCACCATTCTTAACCACTGAAACATCAAGTGTCAGATCATGTTGGATTCTCATCAAGCAAATATTGATCAAGAAAAGTATCTGAGTACCACCTGGCAAGATTATGTGTTTTTTATATTGATCCTTGGATGAATGATACCCATTCGATACATAGATCAAGTGAGGAAGAAAACCTTAATTCAGATTTTTTTTTTTCTTCATGCCAAAGGTGCAAATGTTCCGTTAGAAATGGGAATCTTACTTCAGTTATGGATGAGAAACAGATCAAGTGTGGAAAGCCTGCAAGTTAAACTTAAGATGATATATTAAGAAAGCCAAATAAACAAAAAATATTCAAGAATCTTGGTCTTCTATTAGAGAGAAAGGTAAAGTCAAGTGACATAAAAATTCTGTGCCAAACCCTAAGAGTATCAGAGTTTGCTGTTATACTTGCACAGCAATGCATGGCAAAGTTCAACTAGAAACAGGCTTCTGAAAAAAAGACACTGCATCTTTCTGTGTTTTCTGTAACATGGAACAAATATTCTTCAGCTGCAAAACTGCATTAAGAATCTAAGAGGGCTTATTGTATGGACTAGTATAAATAGGAAAGGAACATCATAATATTAGAGGCAAAATGATTGCTGGATAAATTGTGAAAGAAAGATGGAACATAGTTCCATAAAATGCTTATTGGCAGCGACCATATACTACATATGACTTGAAAGGAATAGTATAAAACAAAAGGTTGAGCTTTTACATGGAGACGAGAGGGGTCTCAAGTTCAAATGCCAAGATTCCAAGTTTTGATTTTAATATAAAACAGAAGGCAAAAAACCTATTGTAGCACAAATTTTATATCATTTTTCAGATAAACAAAA
Organism: Musa acuminata AAA Group; assembly: GCF_036884655.1. Classification (NCBI taxonomy): domain Eukaryota; kingdom Viridiplantae; phylum Streptophyta; class Magnoliopsida; order Zingiberales; family Musaceae; genus Musa; species Musa acuminata. The sequence goes on along the minus strand of NC_088328.1, from coordinate 31,250,611 downwards.
AAGGAAAGGAAAATATTCCATTTGCAGTCTTCAACCTCTGGTTTTCATGGTCAAGATTCATACAACATGGATAATGGAAAATAGGCCCTAACTCAGCATATATAAGCCATTCATACTTCAAAAATCTACTTATATTTTGTTTGTCTTTCAGTAATCTAAACAATCCAGTAACTGGCAACAAGGCACCTAGTTGTGCATTTTGTTACTATATTTAAGCATTTAATTGTCATACATGTAGCTTATTCACTTGAATGCTCTTGCTAATTTGTACTAGAAAATGTAGAAATAGGAAGCATTTCTGAAAAACTTGACCAATTTCCGTAGATATAATAAGAAACTATATGTGATACAAGAGGCAGACAGGAACTTACAGTTAAATTTTCAAAAGCTCTTCTAAATCGCTGCAGCAGAAGTTGCATTTCATTCCCCTCACCACCATAGAAGGCAATAGATTCAGCATTTTCCCTAACTCTGACAAGTCCATAACGGAAATCTGCTTCTTTCTTCTCTTGCATGAAATTCAGAGTGACTAAACCCTGAAAAAAAAAAAAAGTGGCAAAGATGTTCTGGAACTTCAAAGGAAATGTGCTAAAAAATCAACTTGCAGAAAGAACCATAAGAAGTTAAAAGGAGCAGGCAACCAGAGTTACCTTCCCAAGATAGACACTTATAGCTGTGCCACCAAGAGAGTAAACAAGAAGTACAACAAATAGCGGTGGATAGATTCCAAAGAGAATGTTGCTGAAAGATACCAAGTCAACAGCTGCGTTGAAGAGAATCAAAGAAAATGAAAGTGCTGTTCCAGTAAAAGAACTTAGATCATCTACAATTCGTTGGTCTGGATTGTCAATAATTGATTGAGACTGTATTTTATAGAATGTCTGGTTCTTAAAATAGCGTTTCATGTAGTAGCTCGTCATCCAAGATCTCCATCTCAAGGAAAGAGTTTCTCTTGCATAATCTCTTATAACAAAGAACTGCAATACATAAAAATAAAGTGCATAAAGGACTTATCAGGGAACCAATACAAAGGTCCTCTTAATGAAGCAAATTGGATGCTGATTTTACAATTACTTCTATGAAAAAAAGGATCAAACAAAGAATAAAAGTGAAGTCCGTTTGATGCAATATGTAATGGAACTGTAAGCAACAACAAAAACACTTACTTGAAGAAATATTAACATCCATAGCATAGATTCTCTTAATTAGACAGTAGCATGATAAACTCTTGGATATTTAAAGTCTCATTATGTGAGATTATCCTTCACAATAGAAAATTGCACTGACAGAACCTTTTAGTAACACAGTGAATATAAATCCATCTAAATTCCAATATCATTTCTCTGTTAACTGTTAGAGAACTAACAAATTTGTAATTATTGTTTGCAGACATTTTTTTCTATTATGCATTTATGAGTCATCTTAGATCGCCACCGCCTAACCTCTAACAAAAATTTAATTTATTCAAGATGGCATTGTCTCAAGTTACATGTATGGAGATCAGGGAGTTGTCTACTAGCATAGGGCTGGAAATTCTTTATATATCTGCCAACTTCCAGTTGGGTTATCACAATTATCTAATAAATAAACCAACTGACTAACCCAATTTGACAAGATTAATAATCACTTTGAATATTTTGAATGTAATGTTTGCAGTTTACTGTTTCAACAATCATGCTGCCACCCACCCACATCACAGGCCTACCCACCCATCACCTGCCGCTATTTGCTGCCATTGTGAGCCAGTATTTCTCCTCCTCATCTCTGCCCCCTCTTCCTCCTCGTTTGTCCACCATCCTCATTATCTTGCTCCCTACCACTTTCCCAAGTAGATGTTTGACCTTAATTTTTGATACTTGTCCAGCCAACCTGTCAACTATCAAGTGTTTCACAATATGTTGGTTTTCATATTAACTCAGAACACCATAACTTTTGAACATCTAGCCTCATTATTCATCAAAACAATGACTATGTAGCTTAAACTATTCTATAAGTTTGCTTCTGTTAAATATAGTAGCCGTGACTCATAGACTATGTAGTCTAATCATACATCATGGGAAAACTAATTTTGACTCGGTTATAGGATCTTATGATCCTATCATCCAAGTTTATGAACCCTCGTACAATTCTAGTTACGAGAGTGAGCTTGACAACATTGATTATTATGCATTATTAGAAGCTCCTTAATTAATTTTGACCAGTACTCTCTGTATATGCATCATTGGCCTTTATGTGTGATTTATTTATATAAAATAGATGTACGAATATGTTTGGTAGGTTTAATTAACATGCAGGTCCAATACTACTCTAGATGAGATGCATAATTCCAATTATAACTGAAGCATGATTACATTTACACCATGTTCTTTATTCCGTATTGGAATCAAGCACTCTATACTAAAACACCAAATCTTCACTGGATCATATGGACTAAGAAGCAGAGCACATTATATGCTGCAAAATATTTTGTGTCTTGCAGAGGAATACCTAAAATAAAGCCAGCAATATGCTCACCGGAATTCCTCCAGCAAAACCCCCTAAATAGTAGAGAAGTTGCTTGGTGAATTGTTCTTGATCCTTATCTTGCAAAACACATGACAAGAAACTATAATTAAATTAGAAATGAATTTTATGCTGGCATTTGCTTACGAATGTATGCCATAGTACACTGAGAATTAATATGTAACAGACTGATTACAGAAGAAATTTACTTACTAGCAAGTGCATTATAAAAGTCACGTCCAAGAAAGTTAAATCCAACGCTAATCCCTGTTGTTCCCAAGGTGAGTGCAAATACAGCAGCCAATCTCAGCCTAGCTTGGACTTTGTCCTCAGATGACCAATATGGGGCAGCAACCTTCCAGAATCTCTTCAATAGTGTCTTGAGATCGGAACCTACCCTCTGATCATCCTGAAGAAGCATAATCTATATCAACTAACTGGAGGATTCTAATAAGCTTATACAAATAAGAATCAGCTTTAGAAGCATGAATGAGCAGTTTCAACTAAAAGCCATGAGAAGCTTCACAAAAGATCAATATTGACTTCAAATCGAAAGCAACTCTTTGACGATTATGCATGCAAACAAAGGTCCTGACGGTTTCCCATAGCAGATTGAGCAGCACCTTGATTAACTGGAAGAGGACAGGCATCATAAAATTACAGCTTTCAAGTTTTAAGTTAAACAATGTACTGTATTTTGACTCACAAATTTTGCCAATAAGAAAAACAACTTGAAATGTACAAAGAATTTATTAAGTTGATATATATAACAACAAGAAATAGTAACTTGCAATGGTGTTAGTCCATTTTTCAGCCTATATAAGAAGATTGTTCATTAAACATCTGTTTTAGGAATTGAAGAAATTATGACAACCGTGTAGCAGAAAAATCTGGTGATATTTCTTTAATTGAGTGTTCTAAATATGGGAAACACCACCTAATTGGAGCCATTAATCTCTTAAAGCTAGAGGAAACGATACAAAGGATAAAATCATCTAGATAAGCAAGTAATGCTTTAGTAAATTTTCATGAGAAAAATATGCCAGAAGAGCAAGAAAAACAATAACAGCGTGCTAAAAATTTCAACTGGCCTGAAATGCAAATTGAGGGAAAAAATCATGGTTTTTAAAAATGGAGATATTATGGTCTGATTTGAAGTTAATTTGATTTGGAGGCTCCAAAGCACCCAGTTGCAACTTGCAACGACGACAGTATATGGTATGTTCATATATGACAAAGATGATGAGATCAAAAGAATTCAGGAAGAGAAGATGAAGATTTTAACTCTCCATAGCACATGATAGAGCAATGTAGGATGTTTTTACATCTGTGGGTGAATGAAGAACCAATTTTTGGTATGTACTCATTTCAGTTGCATCTAATGATGGTGAACAATATGAAGGTGTCACCTGAAGATTGAAAAAACTGGCCTAAGAAGAATCCCACTTTAGAAAAAAAGATTGAACAAAACACTTTGCTACAAGGGATGGCAGAAAAACACAAGAATCACTTTGATATAAGGAAAGACAGTAGAAAAGAGGAATTGGAGAAAAAAGAAGATTTAATGGCATCAGTGGTTATCCTAAACTATTCGTGAAATGGCAACTTAGATCCTACCTTTTATTGTTGTTCAAGTTAGTTCCTTAATGTTAATGCATTTTCCTCTTATAGGCACAAACAAACATTTTCCTGCTCATTATATTATTACTTATTTTATTTGAACTAAAATGTCTCCTCTAAAGAGGGAAAGATGGACCTTAGAGCATTTCTTCTTGTCTTTCTTTTTCTGTTCCTTGCCCACTCCAAGCCCTAATTTGGTAATGACGACCTACATGGCTTTTTTCTTCCTCCTATTGCTAGTACTCTTCTTCCTCCATATCTTCATTTTCCCCTTCCCCTTCCGTTTCTTCTTCCTCTTCCTCTTGAACTTCCAAGCCCTAACTTTGAGATGACAACTTCCCATGACCACAGCAACTAGATGTGCATTAAATCTTAACTAACAACAAACAAAACATAAATTTATGAGGGATAAAATATTATTTATATAATGCCTATAAATAATGCTTTGCAAACTAGGTGTATTTAATGGACTAGAGGATTGGATGTACCACCTTCTATTGAGTGGCGCATTGGCGGCTTAATTCGACAAAAGGTAGTTACCACCAAAACAAAAGAAAGAAAATATAGTTGAGAGAAAAAAGAAAGCATTTATCAATTTCAATTGTGTGCTTTTAGGATCTGCATGCTCAGATATTTATAAATCTTATGTGGACTATGGAGAAAAGCTCATTCCATCATCCCAGAAATTCTCTGTACGTATTTACTCTAGAACTCTTCAAATAAATGTTTAACTAGAAAAATAGTTAGTCTAACATAAACTATGTCCATACTCCATATTAGGGTTTTATGAACCAACTTGACTCAGCTAAACTCTAGAAACCCTTTAAAGTTACCACTTAAAACAATAATGAGACTTATATCATAATTTCTAATTCAATAGAAATTGAGCTGGCTGATTAGTTAAACCTTGACCATAGAGATTCTAGGTTTGCATCATTTTAACGAATGAGCCCAACTGCTTTCCCAAGCAATTTTCTATGTGGTGAGTCATTATAGAAGTTCATAATTTATATATTTTTACAAGGAGATGAAATCCTACCATACCTACTAGGGCAATCGACTGTCCATGTTTTGTCATGATTAAAGGTTTAAGTTGCTGTGTTTAGTGAATCTCTAAAATGTGTAGTTGACACGTATCAAGGCATGAAAATATTAGACGACCAACTCAGGCAAAATTAAAGCCGTAAACAGGGTAAGAGCAATTTTAGTGTGATATTAATTCTACAATATGATTATAGCACACTAAGCAACCCTTTATTTTTTTTTCCGGGCACTTCCTAAATCAAACAGTAATTTCATTTCATCATCGAGGTTTCACATTTGTTGGATGTTCTAAGATAACAAAGGATTTTCCCTTAGATGAAATATCCTTTTTACAATCAGCGCTAATTATTCTCTTTATTCTTATTTCGTATGAAGTGGCAGTTCCTTTTAGGTCCCGATTAACTGAATCTCTGGTTCTTAGCAGTAAAACCCTATCCAGTTTCCTATCTCTAAGTATGTTAACTTTGATTACATCAACAACCTGCATAATAAACATGGCAAAATTTTCATAAACAGCCAGGGGGAAAAAAAAAAAAGGATTTGAGCTACGTCTTCAATACAACAAGGCAACCACCCCTCTCCTCCTCCTCCACCTTGAATAAAAGAAAAGGTCAAACTTTTCCAGGAGAAAGAAAGCGAATAACGAGTTCAAACAAGCCGACCTTATCTTTGCCTTCATTGGAGGAATCGGAGCTCTCGGCAGCAGCCGACGACCTGACAACCCTCCGACAGCGGAGCGGCATCAGAGGAGGCAGCGACGGCGGCGGCAGGGAGATCTTGGTGCGGTGAAGAAGAGAAGAAGAGGGGCGGGTTGAAGGGCATGTGGCGGAGAGCCGTTGAGGGGGAAGTGGAATCAATAACAGTGGCTGAGCAGCAGAAGCAGGAGCTGATACCATAGAGGGAAAAGCCATCCTCTCTCTCTCTCTCTCTCTCTCTCTCTCTCTCTCTCTCTCTCTCCTATTCTATATTTCTTAGTGCGTCTGGAACTGCAGCACCGCGAGAGAGAGAGAGGCGGTCGCAGGAACAGCAGTTAGCGGAGCAAACCCCACTCTCTCTGTCTCACTCTATTGCTGGTGGGAGATTCGATCCCTTTCCCTTCTTCCCTCCCTTTCGTCGCCGTCTCGTGGCTTCCGATCACCACGGAAGCGTAATAAATTGTTGTGTTTTGGGAACATCGGTAGCCGCACGCAACCTATCCACACTGTCAACTTTTGGTGGGGGCCATTACCTATTGGTGGCCACAAGGGTCCCGAGACCGCCCAACCCGCTGCCACCACGTGGCGCCTCGTCCGGTCTTGCGGACCACATGATTTTATCAACGTCATGCGAATCAGTTTACAAAATACTATAATCAATCAGATATTTTATATACTCTCGTAATCAAATATTTTACATGTCTTTATTCTCGAATGAATAAGAATATATATTTAGAACATCATAAAGAATAATAAATTAGTCTATAAATTATATTTTAGGTTTTTATTCTTCGGTTGTAATATATATTTTTTTAATTGAATTGGTTCAAAATTATTATAAGTGGTCTGATTCACCTTATGACTGAGGTAACACAGATGATCAAATATTATTTATTTTCATCAATCAGATATACATATATATATATATATATATATATATATATATATTAGAAATATCAAAAAAGACATACTTTTATCAAAAATATAATGATGGAGAAGATATTCTATGTGAATCACATGTTGTTGATAAGGAATCATATGAGGATGTGTTTCATTTTCTCTATGCCATATGAATGTCACTTCAATGATATCACAATGGATAGGAACGATTAATCGAACCAATAAAATAAAATTTTAAATCCTCTATCGATCGTTTTAAGTATTTAAAAAAAAAATAAAAATATATATATATTTTATTTTATTATCAAACATATATTTTATAGTTAATTACAAGACTAAATCAAAGAAAGACATCATAGGTTACAAAAGGAGGTGTAAATGAACTTTGCTCTCTCTCTCTTACAGCAGAATTGAGATCATATAGAGCAACTTCATTGTTGCATATGATCATGGAGAACAATATTGATAATAATTTCTTTATCATGCATTTAAGACCCACACGAAGAAACTTCAGTGTGATTTCCAGATGTACTTAATGATGAGAAAACCATCACTCTCCACATTTGAGAAAGCTCAGTTCAGCGACACTCAGATTGCAGGAACAGAAGACAGGATTATTTACAGGCACTCCACAGTAGTTTCATGGAGTCATTGAGGAACTTGTAATGTACTTGATCTCTAAATCATATGCATAATTTGGGGGCTAACAGGAGAAATACCATAACATGCACAAACACACACACAAAACATCAGTTGATGACTGAGTGGCTTAAGGTGTCTGCACCTCTGAGCTTTCCACTATGCTCTCTAGAGTAGGCTTCCACCCTTTAGCTTTACCTCTCTCTCTCCCCAGCTCTCTGGCCATCTCCTCCAACACATCTTCCAGCCTCTGCTCCCCTTTCTCCTTCAAACGGAGCACCAGCCATTCCAGCTCCTTCTTTGTCAGCAAGATCTTAACCCTGCAGTTGCCTTCCTTTTCAGAAATTCCATCACCATCTTGCTTTCCTGGCTCCATGTCTTCTTCTTCTTGGCTCGGAGCAGATCTCTCCGTGCAGTTGCCCATGACTCTGTAATCTTCTGCCGTGGCTGCTGGAGACCACAAGGGGCAGCTTAAATGTGACAAACTAGGGGGTGCAGGAACTTTATCTCACTGGCAGCACAAGGGAGTGATGCCAAGGATTCAACAAGGCATGAGAGGGTGTCAGAGCTGAAGGTTAAGCAGCACATGATGGGTGGGTCCTAAAGCCCAACACACAGTAGTCGGAGCAATTTGACTGCACATTCTCAGGGTGAGAGACATGGTCGATCTGTAGATAAGCTGTGAGGGACTTTTGCGTGTTGTGGCAATGTGCTTTGACTGGTTGTGATGCAAACTTTGGTGCCTCTTTCCATAACATACGGAGAACACCTCACACTCAGTGGTGACCCACTGTTCTCTGTCACCCACTGTTCTTCTCACTTCTTCTTGTGCTCTTCTTCCGCTTGGTCTATGTTGCTGCTCAATGATGTATTATTCACCGCAATCATTTGACACTTTTTCTTTTGCCAGCAAAGGAGACCACACTGACTTGCCTTCACTCCATATAGGTCAAATTATTTTTTGTGTCTATCACTGTTTATTTAAATTAAACACATACATGTATATATGTGTGTTTATATCAAAAATTAAGAAACTTGCATATATGCTCTTGTAATTGACCTTCAGTAATTAAATATCATTTGACTGTCAAATCAAATATATTTAAAATTTTAATTAACATTAACAACCTTTAAAAAGAAAATTTCAAGAACCTCTTTTGGTTTATTTATATTTTTAATATATTTTAAGTTTAAAATAACAATTGTGTTAGTAGCAAGGAATCTTCTTTTTTTTTTTAAGTGGGGACAAGTTTTGCTAATCCCAAAATTTTCATAACCTCTTTTGTTTATTCCACAGGGATTCTATTGATATCAATCTAACAAGTCTGCAAAATACCTTTCTTAATTTATAGATGTATATATTGGGCTATAATAAACAAAAGAACAACCTATTGTGTGCTCTTTCAGTAGTAGTAGTAAGCAACCTTACTACAATGCTACATTTCATCCTCTGTCGAAATTAATCACTACTTGTTTATATTTAATTACAATCATCCGATGAACTGAAAATATATATTTTAGAAAATTATTTACTTAGTGACACCTATCACAATATGGGTGATTAAAGATGAGTGAATGATTGTTACTAGGCAATGATTTAGCAAGAAGAAGAGCCAAGGCCGACAAAGCCATGAGAGGAGAAGAAGAAGAATATGTTCCATTATTTGGATTCTAGGGGTAGACTAGTACTGATCAATTGTTTTTATATGACTAATATTCTCTCACTACACCCTAATAAATTCAAAAGTATCCAACCCTGCCATGTACTCATGTCTTTCCCCTTCTCTTGCATAATTAAGCATCTACTCCAAGCTATGCTCGAGAAAATGTTGGATTAAGCATAATTTATGAATAGATTGTTACTTAATGATCGGAATTTAACCTCCCAAATGGACCAAATACATGTTTAGTAGTACTAAATGGGAGACATCTAACTATTCCACCTATCCATTGTAGCCACAAGTCCATGGTCAACGTTTTTCCAAGATTTGTGGTGGCTTGTTAAACCCTAATCCTTTGGTCTCTTAGTGACATGAGCATGATAAAATCATCATGTCTCCAAGTAGAGAAAAAAATATTATGTCTTGTGACATTGTTTATCATAATAATGATGTAGTTGTACCCCAACATAATAAATACAAGCATAATGTGATCCTATTTCTAATTGAATCCATATATTCATGCAACTTATTATATATATATATATATATATATATATCTTGAGTGTTTTTTTTTTCTTTGAAACATCGAAAGTTTATGATACTTTGGAGGCTGACTTTTGCAGAATTATCTTTGAAAATATACAATTTATATAATCCGGACCTGTGGTTTCTCTTAACACTTCAATTTCAAAATCTACAAAACTATAATTTCAATGTGATATTTGACATTATAGTGTGACAAATATACAATCATCTGATAGACTAATCATGATATTATATTTTCAGAAAAAAACAACTCCGCATAATAACATATGATTTTTCAACGCTATCAAATATTGCAAAGATAGTTATAACAAATGAGATCGACAGTTTCTTAGCAGTGTAGCTAAGAAGATGAGGAAGAAACATATATAAGAAAATTTAAACTTTTTAAGTTATCTTTCTTTAATTATATTTTTTTTCTCCTTTGATTTGTTTCTATAGTCGCATACATCAATGTCATGGCTCTGACGTTAGTATCAATATCAAATAAAAATAAATATCATACATAATAATATAGCTCGATTGAGGTACATGATAAGTCGCATGGTCCTGAGTTAAAATATTATTATCTTGGTGTCATTGGCTGAGGAGCAACATAGCTTGGTTCGATCCTCCTAGCAAAAATCTATCTAAGATACTCACTCAAGGGTGAGAGTACGACCCGAACAAAGAGTTGAGATGGCAATTGAACTCCCAATGTGTTGCTGGCTCACGGTGACGATCCTGTGATCGTCCTAAGATACAGTTTGTTTGCTAAAGGAAGCTCGTAGACATCCTGATGTGCATCTCGACTATGCCCGAGAACATTCGGCCTCACTCCGAGGTACTCTTTAAATGCATTGTGGTCCTGCACAAGCGGGAAGTGGTTGGTGGGGGGGGGGGGGGGGGAGGGTTTCCCGACTCCTCCGAAGATTAAATTAGTAATCCAAGGTCCCAAATATATGTTAAAATAGTTCAAAATGAGTTTGTTCCCTTCCTTCCCTTGTTTATACTTTGAATGAGAGGAAGAAAGTTTTGTGATATCCTTCCTTATCATAAAGGAAGAGAAAGGAGTTTAGGATTGCCTTCCTTATCAAAAATGGAGAGAAAGAAGGTAGTGATTTTCTTGCCATAATGAATGAGAAGAAGCTTGTGTTTTTTTGGTTTGAAACTTTATACACATAGGCAGATGACTTGGATGACATGTGACAACCGTGTGTCAATTGTTAGTAGATTTTTTATCATTTATCCCCCGAGAAGGCATGCTTTAGGGCTCTGGTAAGAAATTTGAGGCACATCGTTTGATCATTTGGCTCTGTCGAAATTGAGTTTCATGATTTTGTTTGTAGCAATTTTTGTTTGTTTATAGCAGGCGTAGGACCCCGGCATGGTGAGTTTTACCTCGATCGTCATTATGGGAGTAGAAGTCCATCATTGTAGATTTTGCCTTAACCATCGTTGCGAGGAGTGGGAGTTCGATGTTGTGGATTTTGCCTCAACCGCCATTTGCAGGAGTAGGATTCCGCTATTATAGATTTTGCCTCAACCGTGCGAGGAGTGGGAGTTCACCGTTTACGGATTTTGCTTCGATCGTCGTTGTGGGAGTGTGGTTCCACCGTAGTGGCTTTGTGCGACCACCTTAGTGGGGTAGGTCATTTTGGGGGACCTCGATTAGTTGCTCTATTTAGGGGGAGGGGCCTTGCCGAGGTTTCTAGGGTCAGTGTGTGGGACCCCTGACTTCATCTTCTTTCTTGGCGTGCTAAGTCATTTTTGATGTGGCACGCTTTAGTTGGCTTTGATTGTAGCAGGGCCCACCTAAGGATTTTGATCAGTCTAAGTCATTTTTAGGGCTTTGGAGCTTCGATCTACTAAAGTTTTTGGAGCTCGAATCTTGTTGTAGTTGTTTGTGGGAGGCAGCATAGAGATTTGTGTCATTCTAGGCGAATATCCATAGTCATTGTTTTACAGGAGACGAGGGTCTTCTTGTGCCTCAATCGCCATTTGCAGGAGTAGCAGTACAAACCAAAATAAGAGGCACATGAGAGCAATGAGAAGACCATTCCTTCGCCACAAGTGCCCCACCTGGAGATAGAGGGCCATGAGGCTTATTCTCCTCTCGTCAAGGTTTCTCCTGATGGGCCCAAGGCCTTGGCATGGGGTGGGGAACGCACCATTGAGGGGTCATCTTGTGAAGACATGTGTGCTAGCCCATCATGCCAATTGGGGCCTCCTGGGCCTTGGTATCTCCATAGGCTATGTTCTTGTCATCCATGATCGTTTGGGAGAGTGTGTGAGAGCTCCTCGACTACGGGCGAGTACTATCAGGGTTGCTCAGCCATACACTAAGCAAAATGGTGTATTGTACTCTAATGGAATCTTTGGTCAATCAACGTCTTCGAAATAAGGTTAGTTCATCCATTTAGGTCCTTTTTCTATATCTCTCCAATACTGACCCATTTGTTTTGAGCAACATCACCATTACGTGACAAGCCTTGTTGACTAGGCCTATGATGTTCGGATATTGGTGGACAAGTTATCTCGGGCAAACAAAGGTCTTTATGCTAGGATTGCTAAGCTAGAGAAGAGGCCCCCCTTGGTGATTGAGGATGCCCAACTCGCCAAGACAATTGGTCTACTAGGGCAAGCCTGACAGTAGTTGGAAGATGCTGAGTATTGATTGACAATTCTATAACGAAGGTTAGAGGACGCCCAAGAGAGGGGGACCAGTTGGAGGACAACTTGCAAATGTGCTTTAACGAGTTAATGGCCACTAAGATAGAGGCCCATGAGGCTAAAGAGCTCCTAGAGGAGTGACACCAAGCTCACAATCTAGAGAGGGGGGCGATCACGATGTATAAGGAGTCAGAGGGATTCTGGCAGGGCTTGTTGAGATCGGGAAGGGCTTCGTATCAATATAAGTACCTCATTATTTTAGGACGCTTTAAGGCTAGGTAATCGAGAATGAGTGTCGAGAATGATCCCTTCACTTTGTGGCCCAAAGTTCTTGACATCCCTAAAACACATGCCCCTTTTGACGACAGCCTTGATTCATCCTATTCTTCTAAGTGAATGATTCGGCCTTTTTTTTTTATCATTTTTGAAGGGCTCCAATTTAGGTCTTCCAAACATGAGCTCTTAATTGTAAGTGTCACACTAGTGTAAGCTTTCCACTTTTAATAAAAAAAAATTTCTTCCTGTGTCACTCTACTGTGAGTTTTTAGTTGAGGTAGTGTTTTAAATATAGAATCATTTTTTATTGGTGTGTTGTGCTCAAGATATAGGCTCTGCCTTTCATAATCTCGAGGTAATGAGTTTCCTCTTGGGTGTGGCCTTATCGAAGATTTTTTTTTTTTGAGTTGGAAGTGCAGCTCCTCTCATGGTGTTCTTGTTACCTTCCTATTGAAAAAGGGGTGGGGGAAATGTATCCTTGTTCGAAGGAGTTAAATGTTGAAGGAGATGCCTCCTTATTGGAGTCTTTATTAGGAGTTATAGATGGATGTTCTCGTGACATTTGGGCCCTCCTTCTAACACCAATATGATAAGTTACATTTATCCTTAATTAAAATATTGTTGCCTTTGTGCCATTGACTAGGGAGTTAACATGACCTAGTTCGATTCCAAAGGTGAAGATCCATTTGAGGTGCCCTCTTAGGGGCAAGGATGTGACCCGAACAGGGAGTTGAGATGGGAGGTGGACTCTAATGTGTTGTTGGCTCACGATGACTATCCTACAATTATCCCGAGATACAATTTGTTTGCTAAAGGGAGCTCAAAGTCATCCTAAGGGTTTCTCGCCCTGACACCTTCGACGATCAAACGAGTAATTCGAAGTCCGAAATATGAGTTCAAATAGTTTAAAAGGAGTCCATCCCCTTTTTTTCCCTATTTAGGATGTGTTTTTATATCTTAAAGGAGGAAAAAAAAATTGTGATGTATATCCTTGTCATAAAAAAAAAAAAAAAAAGAGTAAAATTTGTGATGTCCTTCCTAAAAGAAGAAAAGGAAGTTTAGGATTACCTTTCTTATCGTAAAAACATAGAAAAATATTATCTTCCTTTGCTTTGAAATGTATTTCTGTGCTTTGAAATTTATGACTTTAGATGACAAGATAACTCATGCAAAATCCGATCGGATTCAAAGTCTCTGATGACACTTTCGATTGAAATCTTTGTCATGATTTAATTGCATCAAATCAGTAATTGCCTGATTAACCTCTATCATACAACAATTTAATCACGGCATTCAACTCCGTCTCTCTTTCCTATATATATGCCATTGCCTTCTTCCGTGGTTTGTTGCAGTCGTCGCAATTCATCTTTGTGCGAGTGTACTGCTGCTTCTGTACGCGCATGGCTCGTCTCTTGTTGCTCGTAGCGATTCTGGCGGCCGCCATGCTGAGGGCGTCGTCGTACACGCACACGGACTGCGGGATAGCGCAGACGGCGTTCGGTGAATGCGTGCCGTACGTGGCCGGGAAAGACCCGTCGCTCTCACACCAGTGTTGCAGCGCCGTCAGGGACATCAAGGAGCTGACACCCACGGCGAAGGACCGCCGGGCGATCTGTGCATGCCTCGTGCAAGAACTCAAAGATGCCGGAGGTTCTGTCGACTCGTCAAAGGCCAAAGGCCTTGCGGGGGGTTGTGGCGTCTCCACCAACGTCATCCCCACCAGCCTCAGCTTTGACTGCTCCAAGTAAGAACCCGTTTCTCTGTTTCTCTCCGCTGCTTGCTCGATTACTGTTACTGTTATTTCATGCAAGCAAACGATCAAGTAGTCGTTGTAAATTTACATTTAGTTTTGTGTTCGAGAAAGATTAAGCGATTGCATATTTTCTGAAAATCATAAATTATTTTTGAGAGAAACATTGTGTATAGAGAAGTAAAACATTTATGTTGACTTTGAATTGATATATTATTGTTGTGTGTTTTTGCAGGATTGCATGAATCGGAAAATACGTGTAGGAGGCTGAGAGATGGAAGAGATATTTATATGCATGTCTCTTTGTGTTGGGAAATATATCGAATAATAGTGAATGAACTTTTGGCTGGACTTTATTTGATGTTTGCTTTCCATTTTCCACAGGAAAAGATGCACGCAAATACGAGGATATTTAAACATTGATCTAATCTATCTTCCACCAATCTACAATTAAAACAACATTAATCTCTCTTCAATCCAGAAGCTTTGTGATACATCCCATCAATTTTATTGGTTTTATATAAGCATAGCAATCTCGAGCAAGATAGTAAGACCCAGGAATTCAATCGATGAATCAAGAAATTTGATTCATGTTATAAAGCAGCTCAGCACAAAATACAGGGTTTTTTATAGACACATTGCTTCCTCTGTCGATACATCTAACAGACTAGAAACTGAAGCTTTCATACATTTACCACGTAACATCTATGTTACATTTACCTAAACACTAAGACATGAAACACTCTTACGGCACTAGAGAGGCTATAAAGAAGGCACATCTTGAAATTTATGAATGCAAATCTGCATTGATGCAGACGTGACAACCACCATGCCAGCATTAGAGCTTTACCACCACCACACTGATGTTGTCTACGCTGCCCCGAGAGATGGCAAGCCTGACCAACACAGCAGCTGCTTCTTTAGCAGCAGAATTAGCCACTCCACATGGGTAACCATCGGATGCCAAGACCTCGAGGCATTTCCTGATCACCCTGCATGCCATCTCGCTCGATATGACATCCCACAGCCCATCGCTTGCTAGTATCAGGAACTCATCCTTCTCGGTGCGACCAGTCACCGTAAGTTCGGGATCCGAGCTGACGTATGGCTTCAGAAGGTAATCCCCTGTAGTTCGGGATTGAGAAAGCCAGAATTTGATGAGTTGAAATAAACTTACTGTGACTCAAGTGACAGAGAAGCCATCGATTCAGAAATATAGATACGCCAGTCATAGAAGAAATAGTAATGAAGAGAATTGACAACACTGATAACTTAAAGTGCCTTGCAATTTCAAAAGCTAATCATTCAATATTTGGGATGGCATATAATAAAAAAGATGAAGAGCTGTTCTATAATTTGGATTCTGCTAACTGTTGTAAAGCAGTTGATTTGTTGTCATAGTAGTATTTTGATAAGCCTATAAACGAAGACTCCAGAATTGGCGTCTGGTCTCTTTTATAACTGGTTTCATGTTGTAGATTTTCCTCGCTCAATACTCAAAAAGAGAAAGACTTATTCCCTCTATTTTCTAAGGAAGGACCATGATCAATGGGAACTCATTTATCCAATTTTGTCATGGCTGAACATTAGCTTTTATATTCTAAACTAAGTAATTGAATGATTGTATTTACCTTTGTCATCGATCAAGTATGAACATGTACATACCAAATGACCTAGAAGTGGATAGTACTCCTAGGACACGAGGACAGTCCCAACAGAGGATTCTCCCTCCTAGAGCTTCCACTCGCCTGAGCTCATCGGGCCTGTCAGGCTGTGTAGGAACAAGTTCATTCATTAGTATTGACTGCATACAAATTGCAAACAAATATGAATTATCAAGTTACAGATTAACTAATGAAAAATTGATGCAAGAAAATAAAAGAAAAGGAAAATCATCAAAAAAAATTTATAGGTGTTAAATACATCAAAGAAGAGATTTAATGGGAAAATTGATATTTCCTATGCCTGGTTATTACCATTTTTGAATAAATCATTGGCATACATTGATTCTTCCATTTGAGATCCTCGTCCACAGACATGGTAGCATACTTCCACCAACATGCACATGGATTTGGGTATTGGCATCAGCCCCAAGCATAAAGTGTGAAAGAATGTATCTTTAGTAATAACTGATTTGAGAAGCAGCATCTTTAGTATATACTGATTTGAGAAGCAAATAATCATAACACCACGTAACTACAGCCCATTTCAGTAAACCTGCTAATCCAAGAACTTTAGATATAACGGGCCAAAAATCAAATGACTTGATTGTATAAGGCTAAGTTAGTAACACTATAACCATAGAGCCCGAAACCTCTCACTCATAATACGGGACAATAACAGTCTCACAATCTCACAATCTTTCTCATTCAGATGATAGTCAAGAATCATTCATGTATGCAAAAGGCCCAGGTGATTCCATACTATGATATGCCTCTTATACCATCCACACAACTCTTTTCTACTTGGTCTCACTCACTACACATATATAGTATTAGGTCCACATTGATAGTAACTAAAACCACATAGCTTGATAGGCTAAGCCAATAACTCGGTTTCAAGTATTTTTCGATACATGATTCTAGGCCAGTTTTACTCAAGTTATGGGCTTGTATCTATAGAAAAATATAGCCATCCTTCAAGCTCAAGTGCATCATTTGTAGTTCTTGAATCTATTATGAAAACTCACTAATGGCAATTTCAAAAGATACCTTGAAACATTATGCTATGAGTGAGGCCACATAGCTTGATAGGCTAAGCCAATAACTCGGTTTCAAGTATTTTTCGATACATGATTCTAGGCCAGTTTTGCTCAAGTTATGGGCTTGTATCTATAGAAAAATATAGCCATCCCTCAAGCTCAAGTTGCATCATTTGTAGTTCTTGAATCTATTATGAAAACTCACTAATGGCAATTTCAAAAGATACCTTGAAACATTATGCTATGAGTGAGGCAATAAAAACAATCCTTGTAGCATAGCCTCATGTTCCATTAATTTGATGATCAACTACACCCGCATTTGATTGTCCAGCCTATTTTATTAATAATTATAGTTGGTTCCCACATGATGAGGTAGATCCATTAATAATGGAATCGATCAAGGCAAATTACATCCTTGAAATACAACAAACACACAGATGTTACATGATTGATCACTAATATGCGTGAAACTGAGAGCACACTTAATGACTTGAACATAGAGTCTGAAGAAGGGTAACATAATAAATAGCCACAAGATAGAAAAATGATTGTTCAAAATAGTACCAAAGGAATCATCAAAAGTTTCGATTGTGGTTAATCTGAAAATTGGAAAGAAATAAACTCTCTGTAAAATAGAATGGCAGAAATTATCATGACCATGTTGGATATACATGCACATGCAAAAATTATTTCAGCATGAAGATTCCCATGCAAATTACTGATTCTTGCTTCAACGGTTAATTAGTTCTTGTTATCTTACCTTCGTTTCGTGCTGGAAGCTCACTAAAGATGATATGCAGGTTTGAGACGGCAAAAAATGAAAGTAATATAATGGAAATATTCTTATAGCTATATAAAACAAATTTATCTAATGCCACATCCACAACAATCTGTTCATAAAATGATTAGATTACATGCGCTGACTTAAATTGAAATTCTTTGTCATTCTTTCCCTTGTTTATGGGATATATCTGCCTCCATGATTTAAACTTTCATCAATCCTTAAAATTGCAAGAATTATCTGAACAAACTGTCATTTTGTCAATTTCTTCTTCTTTTATAATTTAACTTCTACTTCCACATTTTCAATGTGTAATCCATTATATATTAGGCAAGTAATTTAAACCAATTGCTGTCAAACTTCCTTTCTCTCCTTTCGGGAATCCAATCGTGGATTGCCACATTTTTTTTGTTCACTTTTGATTTGATTGAAAATCAAACACTTCAACTAAACACTCTCTTTCCTGAACTTTGTTTCTTTTCTAGCACTTCAGCTTACAAAATAAAACAAGTTGACATGGAGACTTGACAAATCTTTTAGCACCATTTTCCACCTTGCGAAATTTTCTTTGTGTCTGTACAAAAGAAGTTAATCACCCATGTAGAGAATCTTGATAAGCTAGCTAGAATCCCTAAACCTTGCATGACAACTCGCAGAACATCGACCATATTAAGGATCAGATTTTCCTACAAATTTTTTCTTTTACAATTGCGGACTGAAAAGTCACCTTATTGTTTGATCAATGAACTAATCCCTTACTTTTCAGAAAGAAAAAGGAAGAAGTCAACATTTCTGCCTCATTAGTGTGAGATCTCTTCAATTCCTACTTGGAGGTTCTCAACCCCATTCTCTATAATCATCTCTTCATGGATTCCATCTCAACAAGCATGCAGTCTGTCACCCCTGACCACTTCCCAAGAGCCACAGTATACCTCCCTATAGGAAAGGGACCACAGAAACAAATACTTTCTGATATCATGTCACACAAGGGCACTTTCAGGAACAACATGAACTTAATCCTAAGGGAAGCAAAAAAAAGATAACCACAATAATTACTTGACAGTACCATGAATATTTAAGAAACTAAAGTATTTGTATGTGCAAAGTGGACCAATCCTAACATGTCGATCTATATATGAAGAAAATCTAAAATACTGCATGAGAAAAATCTCTAATTTGTACCACCAAAGCTTCAAGTAGAAGACAAGGAACAGAACATACCATAGTAGTTTAATATAGGAAACGAAGGAAGCTATTATTCTTAAATGACGAGAGGATAAAATAGAAGGGAAGACTTCAAAAGTATGGATAAAACCAAGATAGGAATTAGACCTTGTGATCGATTGACAGTGGCACGGCTACCCCGCCGCGGGAGAGCACCGCCCTTGAGTCGCCGCAGTTGGCCACCACGATCCACTTCTCGGCAACCACCGCCACCACCGCCGTTGAGCCCACCATCCCCTTCTTCATCGCCCGGGCGGCCTCCATCACCTCGGCGTCCACCCTCGCGAACCCCGCCTCAAGCGCCCGCCTCCACATCTCGGGTCCCTCGCCCTCGCCCGCGGCACGCCGCCGCCACACCTCCTCCGCCACCGCCACGTGCAGCCTGTCGCGGCACGCCCGCGCCACCATCGCCCCCCCGTGCCCGTCGTACACCGCGAAGTACGCGTACCCGCCCGCCCCCGCCGCCGTCGCGGCGAGACCCGTTACCTCCGTCACCGCGTCCTCCATGTCCCTCCGCCTCCCCAGCACCGACATTGACCCGTGCGCCAGGGATTGCAGGCAACTCGCGCGGCGCAGCGGCGAGGCGTCGGTGGCGTTCTTCTCGTCGATCTTCCCGGAGCCGTCATCCTGGGGGAGCGGGTCGGTGCCGGAGGCGGATCGGGAGCTCTCCCCCTCGGCGCGGCGGATGCGCTTGGCCGGGTCGGGGTTGTGGGGGAGGCAGTGGCGGCGCCGATACCCGCGGCGGATTGAGAGAATAGGGTGGTGGTTGGAATTGTCATTGTTATCGTCTCGGGGAGGCGCTTCCATGAGGAAACCTTGG
The DNA here is from genome assembly GCF_036884655.1 of Musa acuminata AAA Group. Lineage (NCBI taxonomy): Eukaryota > Viridiplantae > Streptophyta > Magnoliopsida > Zingiberales > Musaceae > Musa > Musa acuminata. Next base: position 31,230,803 of record NC_088328.1, on the reverse strand, counting down.
CGACGAGGCCCCTCCGGCTCCAACCGCGACGCCTGCAGTGGAAGCGGCGCAACTGCTGCTGGTGGTGGTGCTACAGGTGAGATGGTAGCGCTCGCCATGCCGTTTTATAGCGGTAACGGAGGGTCGTCGACCGTTACACTTCGTGTGGTGATGTGCCGAACGTAAGACGCAGCTGCTTGACGCGTTTAAATATGAACGTAACACCTGGAGGCCGCAGGCGAGGAGCCGCCCCCGCCGTCGGATCGCGATGCAACGTTAGATCTCGTCTGCCTTCGCGGGGCCCGCGGGTGGAAGCCCAGCGACCTCCGGCGAAGGTAGGGGGAACGTGGACGGCAGAGATGCAACGAGTCGGGACACGTCGCGCTGTGCTCTGGCCGTTGGATCGCCTTGTGGAAAAATTTACCGGATCGGGTGTTTGGGCTCGACCGTGGGAGGCGGGCAGGTGCGTGGCGGTTCGTGCCCGGCGGCGGATTGACGGTTTTGATGGGGGTTTAGAGAGTAGCGAGGGGCGGCGCGGGGCGTGTCGCGTGGGGAACGGTTTGTGTGCCGGACGCGTGGCGCGTGCTCGCAGCCCTTTCGTCTCTTGGCGACGGCACGGAGGTGGTGTCCTGTTGCCGTAACGGACACGCTGGCGTCTTTGCATTTAAAGCAAACTATGTGCAACAACAATGAAGAGACAGAGAGAGAAAATATTTTTTTTTAAATAAAAAATAATATAAAAATATTTTAAATAAATTAAAGATTTAAGATTAAAATATTTAATTAGAATTATGATAGAGATAATATTATCGATCAATCATCTGACATATAATTTATACATGACAATTTAGGATATGAAAAATAAGATTAGTCCTCTTGATAGTAAGTCCAAGTCGATAATAGATGATTACGAATTATCTACTCCTCCTTCTTCCTTGTCATTTATATGGACAAGAGTTCAAGCAGGGTTATTAGGAGCTATCCCTATGGGATTATTTTTAAAAATATTTTATCCTCTTTTTACCTAGTATAAAAGCTTATCCTAGACTATTCTTGATCTACCTTACCAGAGCCCTAGGCACACTCCATATACAACATGGAAGACACTCTTCGGGTACAACTACAGTAAATAGATTAGCATTCGGATGGCATGCATCGAGAGTTTCAACTATCCAAGGGAGAAGAATTAACCGACCTCAACTTAGGTCAGTTACCATTCATTCAAAAGATCTAAGAAGAGCTTATCCTTGCTAACTTTTAACTCCCAACCTTAAAGATATTTGATAATTGTGTTTACCCAACCTAATGCATCGTAACGTTTTGTGCTAAGATGTTCTTATACAACACAATAGATGCTATGATGTATCGCACCTTCCTTATGATGTTGTGAGGCCCAACGCAAAAGTGATACGCCTATTTGAAGCCATTCTTGATTAGCTCGTTCGGTCAATTAGCAAAAGAGTTTTGAGCAATATTTCATTGAAAATGCATGCCCTTGGCATTCGACAATAACCCTCTTGGGACTTCAGTAGAGTGAGGAGGAGATGCTCTTAGATTTTATTACTTGATTCACAAACAAGATTCGAAACATAATCAATGCTTATTTGTTACTCCTCATATAGATCTTTATAATGAGGCTTAGGCTTTCCTAACTCTTCTAGTCATTAATAGAGAGATCATCAATGATATTATCTAAGATACTCTAGAGTGAGCATCTCAACGGTACCGACACGCCCCTATAGGAATGAGTATCCGAAGATTCCCAATGCGCTCCACTTGAGCGTGAGTATCTCAATGTCACTAGATATGCCTATATATATTGGGGTGAGCATTTGAAATGCTTAATGTAACCTCCTTGGGGATAAGCATCTCAATGATACTAATGCACCTGGGAGTGAGCGTCCGAAGATACCTAATGCACCCTCCTCAAGCGTGAGCATCTCAATAATACCGATGCACCCCTACAAGGGTGAGCGTTTAAAAATACTTGATGTACCTTCCTCGAGAGTTAGCATCTTAACAACATTGATGCACCCTGTGAGGGTGAGCATCCAAAAATGCCCGAGGCATCCTCGAGAGTGAGCATCTCAACAACATTAACATGCTCCAACATGAGTAAGTATCCAAAGATGGCCAATGTGTCCTTTTCGAGGGTGAGAATCTCAATAGCATTAACGCACCCCTACGGGGGTAAGCATACGAAGATGCCTGATGCACCCTTCTCAAGGTTAAGCATCTCAATGGTACTAGTGCACCTCTACGAGGGTGAGTGTCTAAAGATACTCGATGTGCTTGTAGGGAAGTCTAGGGGCGACATCACATGCACAGCGGAAGAACAGAAAATAAAAATCCCCAAATTTCTTAAAAAAATATTCGTCGTCATATGAGAATGAAGGATGTCATATATCACTGAATCTCTACAGATCTATAGGAGAGGATGAAAGAGGTCAAGTGCCCTCCTTTCTAGCGGTGATCCACACAACAAGGCTGCGACAATGCTCCTCTAATCGTTGCCTAAAACTCCATACTTACTATTTGAGGAGGAGAAAGGGAGAGGAGAATAGGAGGTGACAACTAAGAAAACCTCTGGCCTATGGGTATTTGGTTCCCTCCTATTTATAGAGGTCCTCTATCAACTTAATCCTAATGAATCCTACCCTATTGGGTATTGGATCTCTATCCAACTACCCAAACTTCTTAGATTAGTAGATCTCTATCTAATAATCTCTCATTAGTGTTCATTGGATCTCATCCATAAGATCTAATAATTAATGGACTTATTATATATCTAATAAGATAGGGGCTTCGATGAATATCTCATATCTGAACCTTTAATCGTCGCAATGCCTACCATATGTATGACACCCTCTAAGCCCAATATCGAGCTGACCATGAGTCACACCTGTCAGAATTCCTTTTGGCTAAACGATACAGAGGAATCCAATCCTAGGAATCTATATCATTTTTTCTTAATAATATTAGGATAGGAAGATATATATATATATATATATATATATATATATATCTTAATACTATATATATTATTTTTAATATAATTTTTAATTTGATATATTTCTGAAAGGTAGATTTGATTATGGTCGGAAATTGCACAACCTCACCTCATTCGTCGACGAGAACAATGGTTTGCTCACCACCGATATACCACACAATCCAACGTGGTCGGTAACTTTTTACCCTTGGAAGAGGCGAAGTTGAGTCTCTTCGACGAGACACAATTTACCTATCAACAGAGAGAGAGAGAGAGAATAGTACCCTTGGAAGAGGTGAAGTTGAGTCTCTTCGACGAGACACGATTTACCTATCAACACAGAGAGAGAGAATAGTCATCGATTCTTTTCTTTTTATAAGAGAGAAAAAAAATAAATGCTCTTTTTTTCTTAATAATAATAATAACAAGAAGAGAGGATGGTTTTGCGTTGTGATCGCCTGCCACGCTGAGACATCAGGCAGAGAAGCGCACGGGACCCACCAGGTTCGATGCGGGCTTTTTACCTGGTTGGTGGCTCGTCGAAGACAGAGGATCGGAAAAGAATATTCTCAAATTAATTGAAGCCTTTATACTAGCGATAATCAAAATGATATTTTTCTCATCTATGTTTAGCCTTAGCCATCTTGAGAATAAATATGGACTATTGATATGCTACATATGAAAGATTTAAAAAATGTTTAAGAATGAGTCACGTGAAATCATAAATGATATAGTTAAAATCTCCCTTACGAAATATTCATAAAAATATTCTAGAGAGTCCCCTTACGGAATATTCATAAAAATATTCTCGGGAGTCTATAGAATAACTTGAGTCAGTTACCAATCACATCCTCTATAGAATATTTATAAGAATATTCTCGAGAGTCTAGTGACAGCTCGAGTTGGTTATAAATTACCTCCCATATGAAATATTCATTGGAATATTCTCAAAAGTCCAAGGGGACAACTTGAGTCGATTACAAACCACCTCCCCTGTAAAATATTCATAAGAATATTCTTGGAAGTTCAGGCACAGCTCAGATCGATTATAAATCATCTCTTATGTAGAATCTTTATGGAATATTCTATCTCTTTAAAGTTAGGTATAAAAACATACCCTCAACTTTAGATAAGAGGACACAAAATCAAGAACTTGACCTAGAGAAGTTAACCTTGGGACTGACTTATGTCGAAGGGATCGGCTCGAGAAGCCTCTCTTGACTTTGGTCTTTATGCAAGTGATAAGTTGGGAGAAGACGCTTTTCACCTCGAACCACTTCGCATATACGGATTAGGGCCATGTTATGCTAACAAGGACATCAACGATATTTTCCCCGCCATTGTTGATGTCCATCCAAAATTTCATATTGAATGAGTTAGAAATTTTATCAATTAATTAAATCATTAATTAATTTATTTTTAATATAATATAAATTTCTAAAAAATAAATAATTTAAATTTTATTTTTTATGTGTGAATTATAATAAATAAATATTATAATTCTATCTTTATATGCAAAAGTAAAATAAAAATAAATTAAAAATAAAAATTTAATTATTGCTTATCATTTTAGGAGGGCTCATTTTCTCCTATATAAAAGGGCTTCCCCTCACTCATTTCCCATCAAGCTTGATAGTGGGAGAATTGAAAAGAGGATCGTCAAGGAGAGGTAGGATTCTCTAATTTTTTTTTATCAATTTTTATTCATATTTTAAAATCTTTTATATTAGAATTATTATAATTTGTATGATGTATAATAATATTTTGATTTTAAAATTTTATGATTAATAAATATTGATGTTAGATTGATTAGTAAATTTAATATTAATAAATAGTTTTTATTTATTTAATTAGATATATTGATGTTTCGAAAAAGAAATTATGTGTGTATTTGTATAATTTGATTAGTTTTTAATTTAGACTTATGAATTTAAATTATTTTTTATGAAAAAATAGATTTAAGGTTAATTATTATTTTATAATATTTTATCACCTTATTTAAAAGTAATCTAATGTCACATCTCACTCAATAGCTCATGTATTTTTTCATATGTGAGTCTTTGTTTACCCCTAGTATTTTATGGATAAATCACTATGCAAGTTGGTACTTTTGAATATATTGATATCTAATTAATAAAAGAGATTAAATTGGAGTTGAGTTAGAATGATTAGTCATACCAACATATGTGGTTAGGTATAATTCAACTCATGTGACTAAGCATGATCCAATTCATGTAGTCAGATATGACTCAACTTATATGATCAGATATGGTCCATCTCATGTGATCAAGTATGGTCCATCCTATGTAGCCAAATATGACGTAACCTATATGGTTAAACATGACTTGACCCGGGAGTCAAGTATGACTTAATTTAACGCTAAGACTTAGCTTAATTGAGTGAGGCTCAACTTAACCCACAAAGCTAGGCCCGCTAAGCTAGACATATCATCGTCCTTCTATCTAGTCTGTTGTACCTCATTCCAACCTAATACTTGGGACAGGCATGTGCAACACATGTGCCTTGTCCAACGGGCGGATCGATTCAGCCTAGGCTAGTATTTTATGACATAATCCAAATTCCTCTTTTTTTATTGGTTTGTGCTTGTTGGTTGAGTAAATTAGATAATTTTGATCGGTTCGAATCGATTTAAGATGATTCTAAACTAATTTGATTGGTTCAAGCCCATTTAACTTAATTGAAACTAATCAAATCTAAATTAGATCAATGATTCTAAACCAATTCGATAAGATTTGAGATTGGTTTCATTAAATCCTAATTAAATTAAGTTTGGTTTAAGTTAATTAAATTATTTCAACTATAGTTTTGGTTGATTAAGGATTGCTGAGAGCTTTAAGTCTTTATGATTCTTGGAACTTAAAGATTTTATTTGAAGGTGTTATTTAAAAATAATAAATAATAGATTGAGTTGATAATATTAATGGGATTGTTAGCATTTTTAGACTATACGTGAATATCAAATAATAAATTAATATATTATTATTTAATATTAAATTATCAAAAAATATTTTATAAGTATTAAAAAATAAATTTTTTTTATGAGGTTCCGTGGCTTTCTCTGAACACATCAATTTCACAAACCACAAAACTATAATTTCAATGTGATGTTTGACATTATAATGTAACAAATATAATCATGATATTATATTTTGAGATAAAAACAACTCCGTATAATAGCAGCAGATTAATGAAGAAGAAGAAACATATATAAGAAAATTTTTTGAACTTTTTATAATATCTTTCTTTAATTAAATTTTTTTCTCTCTTTTGATTTGTTTCTACATTCGCATACATCAAATGTGAGGACTCCGACGTTCGTATCAATTGATTATGTGTCTGCCAAAATATCAAATCAATAAAGAAAAAGATGATCATACATAATAGGACAGCTTGATTGGGGTATATATACATATCCGTCAAATCTCTGGTCTGATGACACTTCGATTGGAATCTTTGTCTTCGATTTAATTGCATTGTTGCAGTCGTCGCAGTTCATCTTTGTGCGAGTGTACTGCTGCTTCTGTACGCGCATGGCTCGTCTCTTGTTGCTCGTAGCGATTCTGGCGGCCGCCATGCTGAGGGCGTCGTCGGACACGCACACGGACTGCGGGATAGCGCAGACGGCGTTCGGTGAATGCGTGCCGTACGTGGCCGGGAAAGACCCGTCGCTGTCACACCAGTGTTGCAGCGCCGTCAGGGACATCAAGGAGCTGACACCCACGGCGAAGGACCGCCGGGCGATCTGTGCATGCCTCGTGCGAGAACTCAAAGATGCCGGAGGTTCTGTCGACTCGTCGAAGGCCAGCGGCCTTGCGGGGGCTTGCGGCGTCTCCACTAACGTCATCCCCACCAGCCTCAGCTTTCACTGTTCCAAGTAAGAACCCGCTTCTGTGTTTCTCTCCGTTGCATGCTCGATTACTGTTATTTCATGCAAGCAAATGATCATATTTGGTTGTAAATTAACATATAGTTTTGTGTTTGTGAGAGAAATATAAAGCAATTGCATATTTTCTGAAAATTATAAATTATTTTTAAGAGAAACATTATATATAGAGATGTAAAAGTTTTATATTGTCTTTGAATTGACATATATTATCGTCGTGTGTTTTGCAGGCTTACATGACTTGGGAAATGCGTGTAGGAGAATAAGAGATGGAAGAGATACTTAAATAAATAGAATTACAGCGAATAAACTTTGGGTGGAATTTATTTTCGTTTTCCACAAGGAATTTACTTTACTTCCACCAAATATGCACGCAAACACTAAGAATATTTAAATGTTGATCTAATCTATCTTCCACCAATTTACAATTCAAACAACAATATTTTCACAAGTAACTATTGGGATCCGATTTTGTCATGGCAGAACATTAGCTTTTATATTCTAAACTAAGGAATTCATTGATTGTATTTAACTTGTCATCCATCGATGGACATACCAAAGGACCTACAAGTGGACAGGATTGTTCGAGGACAGGATTGTTCGCAAAGAATGAGGCAGATCCATTAATAATGGAGTCGATCGAGGCAAATTACATCCTTGAAATACAAGGAACACATAGTTGTTACATGATTCATCACTAATACGAGAGAGGACACTTCATGACTTTAATATAAGAAGGGTAACATAATAAATAGCTTAAATATAGAAAAATGTTGTGGTCTTGGTGTCATTGACTAGGGAGCCAATACGGTGTTGTTCGATTCCAATGATAAAGATTCATCCGTGGTGCCCATTTAGGGGCGAGAGTGTGACCCGAATGGGGAGTTGAGATGGGAGATGGACTTTCGATGTGTTATTGACTTATGATGATGGTCCTACGATCGTCCCGAGATATGACTTGTTGGCTAAAGGGAGCTTGAAGTCATCCCGAGGTATACCTCGACCATGCCTGGGAACGTTCGACCTCATCTCGAGGTACCCCTTAGATGCGCAATGTCCTACAAAAGCGATCAACGACGGGGTGTCACGAATGGTCATCGCGCACCCGTAACAACTTCGTTCAATAAACCGTTTGTCGCTTTTGCATGCTTATACAAAGATATACAATATGTTTTTGATTAAAAAATGAAAGCAACGACAGTTCGTAATGCTACAATGCAATCGCTCGCACGTCGGGCCGAACTATCCTAAAATGGCTCCATTTTCATGTGCCATGGCTTATTTTCTACTAATCGTAATTGCACGTAAAACGTCAGCCATCTCAGCACCCTGGAACCTCTTGGGTGGCATAGGCCTGGATGGGATTTCGGTATAGTGTCGGGCGTTGAACAATATTCACAAGTTCGCACGTTAACTTGACAGGAACATTCCTTCGCGCTTGACACCCGGTGAGCGATTATTTGTGGACCTATAACTGTTCGTTCTACCTTCTAAAATTATTGTTTTCTTCTCTCTCTCTCTCTTTTCTCTCTTGCACTCAAGGTGCTCGTTGAATTGTTTGTAATGCTTCATACTTCGCGAGACGTCAGGACTTGTCCGTCGCTTGTTTTTAATCTAATCAACTTTCTATTTTACAAGTCCTTCAGGACCAGTACGAGGTTGCAACTAGGTTGACCCTTTGCAGATGCATATGTTGCAAGGATGCCTCATGACTTAGGCAATCTCAGCTATGTCTGAGGAGTTGGCATAAGGGTACTTCACGACTTAGGCAACGCTAGCTAAGTCTATGACTTTGCCGCAAGGGTACTTCACGACTTAGGCAAATCTAGCTAAGTCCGTGAAATGGAGATTTCTTGCTCTGACCCCTTCAACGATCAAATTAGTAATCAAAAATCACAAATATGGGTCCAAATAGTTCAAAATAAGTTCTTCCCCTTCCTTCCCTATTTAGGATGTATTTTTATATCTTGAAGGAAGGAAAAAAGATTTATGATGTCCTTTTTGTCATGAAAGAAGAAAAAGGAAGTTTTACTTTCTTATTATAAAGAAGATAAAAAGAAGTTTCTTACCATAATGGATTAGAAAGAAGTTTGTGTTTCTTATCTTAGAAATTTATGCACGCAAATAACTTTGGATGACACGAGATAACTCGTGCAAAATCCGATCGGATTCAAGGTCTCTGGTCAGATGACACTTCGCTTGAAATCTTTGCCTTGATTTAATTGCATCAAATCAGTAATTGCCTGATTAACCTCTATCACACAACAATTTAATCACGGCATTCAACTCCGCCTCTCTTTCCTATATATGTGCCATTGCCTTCTTGCGTGGTTTGTTGCAGTCGTCGCAGTTCGTCTTTGTTCGAGTGTACTGCTGCTTCTGTACGCACATGGCTCGTCTCTTGTTGCTCGTAGCGATTCTGGCGGCCGCCATGCTGAGGGCGTCGTCGTACACGCACACGGACTGCGGGATAGCGCAGACGGCGTTCGGTGAATGCGTGCCGTACGTGATCGGGAAAGACCCGTCGCTCTCGGACAAGTGTTGCACCGCCGTCAGGGCCATCAAGGAGCTGGTACCCACGGTGGAGGACCGCCGGGCGATCTGTGCATGCCTCGTGCAAGAACTCAAAGATGCCGGAGGTTCTGTCGATTCGTCAAAGGCCAAAGGCCTTGCCGGGGGTTGTGGCGTCTCCACTGACGTCATCCCCACCAGCCTCAGCTTTGACTGCTCCAAGTAAGAACCCGCTTCTCTGTTTCTCTCCGCTGCATGCTCGATTACTGTTATTTCATGCAAGCAAATGATTTAGTTGTTGTTGTAAATTTACATTTAGTTTTGTGTTCGAGAAAGATTAAGCGATTGCATATTTTCTGAAATCATAAATTATTTTTGAGAGAAACATTATGTATAGAGAGGTAAAACATTTATGTTGACTTTGAATTGATATATTATTGTTGTGTGTTTTTGCAGGATTGCATGACTTGGAAAATACGTGTAGGAGGCTGAGAGATGGAAGAGATATTTATATGCAAGTCTCTTTGTGTTGGGAAATAAATCGAATAATAGTGAATGAACTTTTGGCTGGACTTTATTTGATGTTTGTTTTCCATTTTCCACTGGAAACTTACGTTACTACTACCAAAGATGCACGCAACAAATACAAGGATATTTAAACATTGATCTAATCTATCTTCCACCAATCTACAATTAAAACAACATTAATCTCTCTTCAATCCAGAAGCTTTGTGATACATCCTGATAGGGGAATCACCGTGAACGTCAACGGGGACACGGACCATGACCCCAGCCATCCCAGGGCGGGACAATAGAAAAGACTCCCCTCAGGGAGTGATGACGACGCAACATGTCACGCCATCCTCCGCGCGCAGGCCGCACCCTGTCCGAGTGTACGGGCATTAATGTCGACTCGACGTCTCCAACGTCACCCCCTCAGCCAGCGACTCCCTCGCCCATACCCTGCGATCGGATGATCCGACACGCCACCCTAATGGCAACGTCAAATCCAGTCAGAGGCACGACCCCGTTCTGACAAGCAGGAACACCAGGTAATATCAGACCGAAACTATAAGAGTCCAGGGCAAAAAGGCCACAGGGCAGGGGAAACCCCTTTTGATCCACTAACAAGACCGTCGGAGGGGTCGGGCCCAGAGGACGGTCCGACCTTTGTGCAGGTACTCGGCGACCACGTTGCTAGGGGATTGCAGCTGACCACCTCGGGGGATCACCCGCGGATCGACCGGCCGTGACCGCCCACCCCGAAGACACCAGGAGGCTCTACGCGCGATCTTCGGCATCCGGACCCCTGAACCAAGCCGTAACGTCCCGAGGTCACGGCTTAAACAGGTGCAGACGGCATCAGAATGGCGCTAGAAGGAGGGCCCCGAATGCCGAACGATCCTCACGCCAACCCTCTCGGACCCGTCACCCACGGAGAAGGAGAAATGCTGACGTCAACGCCAGATCGTTATTGGTGCCTGTTCAACGACTTAGGGATGCCACCCCCGTTAACCACGGTCGACCCTCCGGCCGCACTGCCCGAGGCGTTCCTCGCTCTCGCTAAGCAAGTGCAGGGAATGATGGAGATAATGCAGACCGTTGTCCCACTTATTCCCGAAATCAGGCGACTGACGGACGCCTCCGCCGACCCGGCCCATCTAAGGCCGAGCGCGGGACAGGATGCAACCGGTGAAACCCGAGACGGAGCCATCCACCACGAAGGTTCGCCCACGCGCGTCTCTCCTGCCCCCTCTCGAGCCGCACGGCGCCGCCCCGAGCCTGACACCGTATCGTCCGACTCGGCGGACAGCTTCCTTAAGGTACAATTCTCCTAGGTCAATCGTCGCCTGGATGAGTTCTGACGCGAGCTCCAAAGGTCGCGGGACAAATCAAGCGAGGGCACCTCGGGGGGGTCCCCTTTCGTTCAGGAAATACAAGAAAAACCCATCCCCCTCAACTTTAGGGTGCCGGCCCTCGAGACATACGACGGCGGCTCCGACCCAGCAGAGCATGTCACCGCGTTCAGAACTCAGATGGCCCTTTACGGCACGTCCGACGCGCTGATGTGCCGTACGTTTCCAACCACCTTCAGAGGACCAGCACGCGCGTGGTTCAGCCGGCTACGACAATCCTCGATCTCGTCTTTTGACCAGTTCGCCAAAGAGTTCGAACAAAACTTCCTTACCAGCACGCGACCTCGGCCTTCCATAGCCGCCCTGCTGGCACTATCGCAGCACGAAGAAGAAACGCTCGCGCAGTTCGTGACGCGCTTCGCCGCGGAGGTCCGCGGCTATTCGGACACTCACCCCTCTTTGATCATGCAGGCGTTCCTGACGGGGCTGAAACCATCGAGATTCTTCTGGTCATTGATCGAGAAGCCGCCCGCCACTGTCCCCGAGATGCTCTACCGGGCAAACCAATACGTCGCCGGCGAAGCATTAGCAGCAGGAAGACGTCCGGTCGGGAAGAAATCGCGAACCGAGCAACCCCGAGCCGCCACCTCGTCGGCCGACTCGCGAACCCATCGGAGGCCCGACCACCACGAGCAGCGGCTCCCGAGGCCTCCGCCCCTCCCGCTCAACGCACCTCGCACCGAGATCTTCCTCCAGATCAGGGAGAAGGGTCTTTTGCGGCCCCCTAATCCCATGAGAGCTACTTACAAAAATCGGTCGAAATACTGCAGGTTCCACCGAGACCACGGCCATGACACGGAAGACTGTCACGACCTCCAGAACCAGATCGAGGAGCTAATCAGAAGAGGGTACCTCGGCCGCTATCTCAAGGAACCCCGCGAAGCAACCCCGCGTCCCCGAATGCCCGTGGAAAGGCAGGTCGATGTCATCATCGGTGGACCGGCGGCAGGCGGCAACAGCTCAAGCGCGAGGAAATCCTATGCCCGGAGCTCGGTCGAGAAGCGCCCCCGACCCGAACTAGAACCCGAAATCTCTTTCGGGGCTGAGGAGGGGGAAAGATCCCACCATGACGACGCTCTGGTAATTTCTATCCAGATCGCCAACGCCCGGGTGAAGCGGGTGATGGTCGACACTGGGAGCTCCGCCGACATCCTGTACCTCGACGCCTTCAAAAGGCTCGGCCTGCCCACTGAAGACCTCATCCCCATGAGCTCGGCACTCACGGGGTTCACCGGAGACTCAATCTCCCCGCTCGGCACCACCACACTCCCTGTCTCCATCGGGGAGGAGCCAAGGACCAAGACAATAATGACTACGTTCATGGTGGTCGACCTGCCCTCGGCTTACAACGTCATCCTCGGGCGGCCGACGCTCAACAAGCTAAAAGCAGTAGTCTCAACCTATCACCGAGCCATCAAGTTTCCCACCTCGGCAGGGGTCGGAGAATCGCGAAGCGACCCAGGCGAGTCAAGAAGGTGCTACCTCACCGCGGTCTCACTCCCGAAGAGGGCGTGCCCCCACATCCCAGACCCCCGAGAAGAGGCCCCCATGCCAACACACTTTGAACCGCCCGAGCGGCTTACCGAGGTGCCGATTAAGGAAGACCGACCCGGTCAGACCGTAAAAATCGGCACAGCTCAGCCCGAAGGAGACCAGCTCCAGCTCGTCGAGTTCCTAAAAGCGAACGCCGATGTATTCGCATGGTCGCCCAAGGAAATGCCGGGGATCGATCGGACGATAGCCGAACACCAACTTAATATCAATCCCGAGGCCAGGCCAGTAAAGCAAAGACCACGCAGGTTCGCCCCCGACCGGCAGAAGGCGATCAGTGAAGAGGTCGACCGGTTAACAGAGGCCGGATTCATTTCCGAACTAAAGTACCCCCAGTGGCTGTCAAATGTAGTCCTCGTTAAAAAACCTAATGGAAGCTGGCGGATGTGCGTTGACTACACCAATCTCAACCGGGCGTGCCCCAAAGACTACTACCCGCTCCCCAGGGTAGATCAGCTAGTCGACTCCACCTCCGGCTACGAGCTCCTTACCTTCTTGGATGCATACTCGGGTTATAACCAAATCTGCATGGCACCAGCGGACCAGGAGAATACAGCTTTCATCACCGACAGAGGAATATATTGCTACAGGGTGATGCCGTTCGGCTTAAAAAACGCTGGGGCAACCTACCAGAGGATGGTCGACAAGCTGTTCAGACGCCAGATCGGCAGGAACATGGAAATATATGTGGACGACATGATCGTAAAAAGCAAAACCGCGGAGGCGCACCTGACCGACTTGGCAGAAACTTTTCAGACCCTCAAACGATTCAATATGCGTTTGAACCCCGCGAAGTGCGTCTTCGGGATTAGCTCGGGAAGATTCCTTGGCTTCATCATCCACCAGAGGGGAATAGACGCCAACCCAGAAAAAGTACGGGCCATAACCCGGATGCGCTCACCCCGATCCGTCAAAGAAGTACAGTGTCTCACAGGGAAACTAGCGGCACTCAGTAGGTTCATATCCAGGTCGGGCGACAGGTGCTTGCCCTTCTTCCAGGCCCTACAACAAGTCAATAACTTCGCCTGGACACCCGAGTGCGAGGAAGCCTTTGAAAACCTGAAGGTATACCTTGCTCGCTTGCCCCGACTCGCTTCCCCAGAGCCAGGAGAAACCTTGAGCCTTTACTTGGCGGCGTCAGCACGAGTAGTTAGCTCGGTGCTGGTCCGAGAAACACCACCGCAGCAGCAGCCCGTATATTACGTCAGCCACATCCTCGCCGGCACCGAGGCGCGGTACCCCCCCATCGAAAGGCTAGCTCTGGCGTTGGTGAGGACAGCGCGAAAGCTACGCCCCTATTTCCAGTCCCACACAATCAAAGTCGTCACCAACCAGCCGGTGCAGAAAATCCTGTCCAAGTTCGACGTGTCGGGTCGAATGTTACGATGGTCGGTCGAGCTCAGCGAGTTCGACATTCGATACTCTCCGCGGAGCGCCATAAAAGCCCAGGTACTGGCCGACTTCATCTCTGAACTAACGCCCGAGGATTGTGCAGAGGGACGGAAAGATACTGACCGTGCTTGGACCCTGCATGTCGACGGCTCCGCCATCACCGGCGCGGCCGGAGTCGGCCTCATCCTTAAAAGCCCTACTGGGGAAACCTACGAAAGGTCCATCCAGCTGCAATTCCAAGCCACCAACAACGAAGCCGAATACGAGGCGCTACTACATGGCCTACGCCTCACCTTGGAGATGCAGGTAGACAACCTCGAGGTATTCAACGACTCTCAGCTGGTGACAGGACACGTAAACGGGAACTACGAGGCCCGGGACCCCACGATGGCATCATACCTGGCGGAAACACAGCGGCTCGCCCGCCTCTTCAGCCGATTCTCAATCACACAAGTGCCCCGAGTCCGAAACGCGTCCGCCGACGCTTTGGCAAAAGCAGCCTCCGCACGGGGCTCAGAAAAGGCCCCCGCGACCGAGTCCATGACAGCGCCAACCATACCGTCCTGCGGCGTCATCGAGACCCGAACCCCGCCGAACTGGATGGAGGAGATACTCCGCTTCAAGATAAATGGGGTGGAGCCCGACGACCCGGCGGCGGCAAGTCGACTGAGACGAACGCAGGCCTGGTATAGCTTGATCGGCGGGAAGCTGTACCGCAGAGGGTTCTCACAACCACTCTTGCTCTGCCTCGCGCCCCCCGAGGCCCACACCGTCCTCGCCGAGCTCCACGAGGGAATTTGTGGGGATCATATAGGGGGTCGGACCCTGGCCTTCAAGGCCCTCCGGCAGGGATACTACTGGCCAACAATGCGCCGAGACGCTGCGACATACGTACGGCAATGCCAACCGTGCCAACGGCACGCCCGACTGCAGCATCAACCGGCGGTCCCTCTCAACTCGATGGAAGTCGCTTGGCCATTCGCCCAGTGGGGGCTAGACCTCCTAGGTCCTTTCCCTCCGGCCTCGGGGCAACGCCGTTTCCTCATTGTCGGGGTGGATTATTTCACAAAATGGGTTGAGGCCGAACCACTGGCCTCCATCACCGAGAAGCAAGTCGAAGGCTTTATGTGGAAAAACATCATCACTCGGTTCGGGATCCCGAGGGCCATTATCACCGACAATGGGGCCAAGTTCAACAATGCGAAATTCAAGGCTTACTGCTCGTCGTACGGAATACGACTAAAGTTTAGCTCGGTGGCACACCCTCAGACCAACGGGCAGGCCGAGGTGATGAATCGGGCGGTTCTAGAAGGCCTCAGGAGACGAGTCACAGGCGCACTCGGAGCGTGGGTAGACGAACTACCGAGCGTTCTATGGGCAATGCGGACTACCCCGAAAACGGCTTCAGGCGAATCCCCGTTCAGCCTTGCGTTCGGGACCGAAGCAGTCCTACCGCCCGAGGTGGTATTCCCAACCTTTCGCACCTCGGATTACAAGCAAGAGGATTCCGAGGAAGGCCTGAGGGCGCGTCTGGACCTCCTCGAGGAAGGAAGGACCGAGGCCCACCTACGCGCCCTGGCCTACAAAAAGGCCGTGGCACGAATGTACAACCGAAGAGTCCGTCCTCGCCCAATCGAGATTAGAGATCTCGTTCTCCGTAAGGTGGAAGTGACCAACCCGACCCGGGCGGGAGGCAAGCTCGCACCCAACTGGGAGGGCCCGTACAGAGTCTACGATATGGTCCGAGAAGGGACCTACCGACTCGAGACCATGGAAGGGAGCCGTCTCCCGAGGACCTGGAACGCAATGCATCTGAAGAAATTCTACCCGTAAGAAAGGACCAAGCGGAGATGTATGTCGCGCCAGATGCGCAAGACAATAGCCAGAATAAGTCGTTCCATTTATGAAGAATTCATACAGACATTGGTTGGGCGATACAAAGACCCGAAACTCCAGCCCGACCCAAAACAAAAAAAAAAAAAACATCAGCACGGAGGGGGTGTCTCGGGCCCGTCATCGAAGGGGACGCTCGCCGGCATGTCCACCGCCCCATCCGCAGGATGGTCGGCGAAGGGATCCGACTCCAACTCCCACTCCGGATGACTCGAGCGGGCACGGGCACAGGCTACTCGGTAACCGAACTCGTACGTCGCCCGCCCTGACCTCACCAGGCCGCGTTCGAACCCGTCCGATGCCTTGTACTCGGCAATCGCCCTCTCTATCCGCTCGGGCAGAGCCTGTTGTTCCTCCTTCAAGGCTGCCTCGGCGGCCCAAGCGGCTGACCGCGCGGATTCGACGTCATTGGAGAGCGTCTGGAGTTCATCGTCCAACGTTCGGGCGCGAGCCTGGCTCTCCTCCAGCTCGTCCTTCAGGCGCTTCACCTCTTCGCCCAGCGCCGCGGCGCGCTGCTCGGCCACTGCCACGACCTCCGGGCTGAACGACTGCCTCAGCTCCTGGTTCTCGAGATGAAGCGCGGCGTAAGTAATCGACTGTCGTTCGATCAGCCGCCCGGCATCAAGGACTCGATCGATCAGCGCCATGGCATAGTGTTGGCCCTGCACCCAGGTCGGCATCAACACCTAAGGTAACGGACAAACGGAAGAGGCAAGGGCGTCACTCACCCACACCAAGGATTTCGCCGCCCGTTCCGCCAACACCTCCGAGGTGGAGCCATAAAGTTCTTTAGCCAGCAGCGGGTGAAGCGCCCCCCGGATAAACTCCTGAGCCGTCGACCCGTCGGCCCAGACCTTGCTGTCTGCTTTAAGCCCGGGCCACCGCGGGACGTAGGAGGCTCCTGCTGCGCCGGTAGGGAGGTTGGCCATGATCGGGGCCTGATACTCCTCGTCCCCCAACCGGCTGACACGGCACAGGTCCCGCATCGACCTCGGGCGTGCCGATGCCCCTTGAGCCGGGTCGCCACCGACCGGCTCGGCCGCCTCTTTTCCCTTAGCGGCCCCCGCCGCTTGCCCCGACGGGGCGGTCCCCGTCAACCCCGCGGCACCACGCTCCCGAGCGGCCGAACGCGCAGACACTTTCCTGACCGCAGTTTTCAGTTTCTTCGCCGGCCGACTCGTGTTCGGAGAAGTCGGCGCAGTCTCGGGCGCCCCCCTCTTCGGGACCTCTCCGGAGCCAGTACCGCCCTGTGGCTGAGACACAGTCGGTCGGGAGTGCGACGCCTTCTTTACGGACTGGAAGTTCACCATCCCTGCAAAAGGAGACCCGATCAATCAGACAACACGAGACAAAGGAGAAGGGGCATGCGACGGGAAGGCAACCGTACCCCCAGCAGCCGGGCTCAACCCTACGTCGGCCAGCCACTCCTCGGTCATCTTTTTGATCATCCGAGAAGAGGACAGGATGCCCCTCAAACGATCTACATCCGCCGACTCTCTGCCTGAAAGCAACGGGAGGACGTTGTCGATCGTGCGAGAGGTCCATCCGGTGTTGAAGCCCCACCCCCGACTGCAGCTGATGAAGAAGAAGCGACTCTTCCAGCCCTTATTATTGGAAGGGGCCCCACCGATCCTGAACCCACTACGAGCGGCCAGATGATACTCACCCCGACCCCTACACAAACGAAAGCAGGCCAGAAATAGAGCCCTGGACGGTTCTATCCTGGCCATCCTACACTCCCCAAGAAAGATGACCAAGTATCGTCAGGAATTCGGCGCCATCTGGGATGGCGAGATGCCCCAGGCACGGAGGCAGTCCTCGATTACGGGATGAAGCGGAAACCGCAACCCCGCCTCAAGAGCACCCACCGTCAGCCCGAATCCCTGAGGGAGCTGATCATACGGCCGTTGGTCCGGACGGGGGGCCCACAAGCTGTAACCCTCCGGGATATAGTAGCGAACCCGGAGCTCCTCCAAAAGCTCCTCGGTCACCACCGACTCTACGTCGTGCCACAGCTTGAGGTTTGCAAGCCGGGCGGAACTTCCCCCCACTTTTAAGGATTCGCCCCCCGGGGACAAATGCCTGACCCCGGGGCCCTCAGAAGAAGAGGTGGAGGATGAGGAAGACGAAGACATCCTAACCTCAGAAACGATGTAGAAGGCCTGAGTCGAAGGACAAGGTGAACGAGGGACAGCAGCAACCCAACGGAGCGACAGCAGCTAAACGACGATCAGCGAAACCCCTTTAAGGAAGGCTTATATAAAATGAGCTAGAGGTAACGGTCGAGCTTCCCGAGAAAGGGGAAATGAATCACAGCCGGCAGCGCGCCTCAGCGCCCCAGATCTGCCGATCCCGCGCGACCGCGCTTGATCCCTAGAAACGGCGCCACCCCCCCCAAAGCGCCACGTGGCGCATGACGCCGCACGATCCACTCAAGACGCCCGCGTTCCCGCCAGTAGGAAACGGCGGGGCGGTATGTCCCAAGCAATAAACGTCCGCACCTCGAACGCAGCGCCAACGCGTGACAGCACGCAATCAGTACCCGACCCGCGACCCCTCGATCCAGTCATTTCGAGTCGTTTCAGTTCAGGTTCCGACCTGCGACTCGACGATCCAGTCATTTCGAGTCGCTCCAGTGCCGTTTCCGACCAACGACTCGACAACCCCGCCGTCCCGAATCGTTCCAGTTCAGTCCCCGACCCGCGACCCCTCGATCCAGTCATTTCGAGTCGTTTCAGTTCAGGTTCCGACCTGCGACTCGACGATCCAGTCATTTCGAGTCGTTTCAGTTCAGGTTCCGACCTGCGACTCGACGATCCAGTCATTTCGAGTCGCTCCAGTGCCGTTTCCGACCAACGACTCGACAACCCCGCCGTCCCGAATCGTTCCAGTTCAGTCCCCGACCCGCGACCCCTCGATCCAGTCATTTCGAGTCGTTTCAGTTCAGGTTCCGACCTGCGACTCGACGATCCAGTCATTTCGAGTCGCTCCAGTGCCGTTTCCGACCGACGACTCGACGACCTCGCCGTCCCGAATCGCTCCAGTTCAGTTCCCGACCCTCGACCCCTCGATCCAGTCATTCCGAGTCGCTCGGACTTATGGTTTCCCTGTCCAAACGCACGAGGGCGCCCTCCGTCCGCGAAACTCAAAAGACCGATGCAGCAAACCTCCGCCTGGGGGGGGGGGAAGTGATAGGGGAATCACCATGAACGTCAACGGGGACACGGACCATGACCCCAGCCATCCCAGGGCGGGACAGTAGAAAAGACTCCCCTCAGGGAGTGATGATGACGCAACATGTCACGCCATCCTCCGCGCGCAGGCCGCACCCTGTCCGAGTGTACGGGCATTAATGTCGACTCGACGTCTCCAACGTCACCCCCTCAGCCAGCGACTCCCTCGCCCATACCCTGCGATCGGATGATCCGACACGCCACCCTAATGGCAACGTCAAATCCAGTCAGAGGCACGACCCCGTTCTGACAAGCAGGAACACCAGGTAATATCAGACCGAAACTATAAGAGTCCAGGGCAAAAAGGCCACAGGGCAGGGGAAACCCCTTTTGATCCACTAACAAGACCGTCGGAGGGGTCGGGCCCAGAGGACGGTCCGACCTTTGTGCAGGTACTCGGCGACCACGTTGCCAGGGGATTGCAGCTGACCACCTTGGGGGATCACCCGCGGATCGACCGGCCGTGACCGCCCACCCCGAAGACACCAGGAGGCTCTACGCGCGATCTTCGGCATCCGGACCCCTGAACCAAGCCGTAACGTCCCGAGGTCACGGCTTAAACAGGTGCAGACGGCATCACATCCCATCAATTTTATTGGTTTTATATAAGCATAGCAATCTCGAACAAGATAGAAAGACCCAGGAATTCAATTGATGAATCAAGAAATTTGATTCATGTTATAAAGCAGCTCAGCACAAAACACAGGGTTTTGTAGACACATTGCTTCCTCTGTCAATACATCTAACAGACTAGAAACTGAAGCTTTCATACATTTACCTAAACACAAAGACATGAAACACTCTTATGGCATTAGAGAGGCTATAAAGAAGGCACGTCTTGAAATTTATGAATGCAAATCTGCATTGATGCAGAGGTGACAACCACCATGCCAGCATTAGAGCTTTACCACCACCACACTGATGTTGTCTACGCTGCCCCGAGAGATGGCAAGCCTGACCAACACAGCAGCTGCTTCTTTAGCAGCAAAATTAGCCACTCCACATGGGTAACCATCGCATGCCAAGACCTCGAGGCATTTTCCCGATCACCCTGCATGCCATCTCGCTCGATATGACATCCCACAGCCCATCGCTTGCTAGTATCAGGAACTCATCCTTCTCGGTGCGACCGGTCACCGTAAGTTCGGGATCGGAGCTGACGTATGGCCTCAGAAGGTAATCCCCTGTAGTTCGGGATTGAGGAAGCCGGAATTTGATGAGTTGAAAGAAACTTGATAGGGGCAAAAATGGTGATGTGACACGCTATGACAGCATCCCCCTGGGTGACACACTGCCCGAGGCTCGCCATACCCTGCAGCAGCTCGGCCTCCCACACAGCCCCAGTGGCAATGTCAGACGCCACCAAAGGTACAGTCCTGCCCTGCAGACAGCTACGTCAGGTAACATCAAACCTCCCCTATAAATACCCTCGCATGCTAAGAGGAAGGGAGGGGGGACACACTCAACACACTGAGGCCAGAGGACACACTCACACTCCACACTTGTATGGAGCCATCTCTTCCTCCAAAACCCCCTCCACATCGCTAACTTAGCCGTCGGAGGGGTCGGGCCGAGCGCCTCGGTCCGACCTTTGTGCAGGTACCAGACGGTCGACTCTTCAGGTGCTGCGGCCGACCTGCCGACCCGAGCTGCGACCGACCTGCCAACCCGAGCTGTGGCCGACCTGCCGACCCGAGCTGCGGCTGACCCGACGTCCCGACCCGAGCTGCGACCGACCTGCCAACCCGAGCTGTGGCCGACCTGCCGACCCGAGCTGCGGCCGACCCGACGTCCCGACCCGACGTCCCGACCCGAGCTGCGACCGACCTGCCAACCCGAGCTGTGGCCGACCTGCCGACCCGAGCTGCGGCTGACCCGACGTCCCGACCCGAGCTGCGACCGACCTGCCAACCCGAGCTGTGGCCGACCTGCCGACCCGAGCTGCGGTTGACCCGACGTCCCGACCCGAACCACCGCACGCGGCCGCCGGAAGACCCCGACGGACGCCGCTAGAGACCCCCGACTTCCGGACCCAGAACCGAGCCGCGACGGCCCCGAGGCCACGGCTTAAACAGATGCCTTGCCGCATCAAAACTTACTGTGACTCAAGCGACAGAGAAGCCATCGATTCAGAAATAATATGGTATACTTGCATTTTACATATTATTTATCCAACATTTGTAAATACATTTTTTTTATAATTTTCTACTCCTGCCATTCCTTTCAATAAATCAAATATTCTTACCATCATAATGAATTTTGTATTTTACTGATGGTATAATTTTTTAGTTTTTGAAGGGATATATATATGTATATGGTAATATAAGATTTAGAGGTATAATTATGAAAATCAAGTGAAATTTATCATTTTACCTTAGGAATATAAGGATAAGAAGAAATATATATCTTAATTATATGTGTGTATATATATATATATACATAATATATTTTTTAATTTTATATATTCTTGAAAAGCTTTTCTTTTTGGGTTTTTTTTTATAAGGTGCCTCCAACATTCAATTTTTTCGGTTAATATCTGATAGGGGAAAAAATCATTGACGTCCTTGTTAGCCTATTGTGGTCTGAACCCATATGCGTAGGGTTGTCCGAAGTACCTTCGAGGTGGAAATGTTGAGCTTCCGATATATCATCGATATGAAGATCGAGATCTAAAAAATATTTTTTTGACCAAATCCCTCTGACACATAAGTTAGTAATCCAAGGCATATCAGTGTAGACACGAGTTGTCAAAAAAGGTAACTCCCCTTTTTCATTATGTTGATAAGTTATTATACTTGGTTGTAAATAGATAGAATATTCTATGAAATATTCTATGGGAAGACAACCTTTAATCACCTTCAATATTCTCTCATTGGCCTATTGTCCATGTGGGCAATAAAGGGGAGGCAATCTATAATTGCCTACCTTGGACTCTTATCCACGTGAGTAGATAGGTGAAGGGTAGCTTTCGTCTTCTCCTTCCACCTTGGACACCATATGGAGGCCATGTATTGGATAATGATTGGCTAATATGTTCTTATCATTTGTCTCCCCTCCTCCTAAGGCGTGTTTCAAAACTTCCGTGAAAGGGATCCGAAGTGCAATGTTTAGTTTATTTGACACGTTAAACTTATGCCTCTTCGTTTGATTCTCCGACTTTGTGTATTAGGTGGACACCGATAAGGTTAAGGTCACTCGACCCATGTCTTGAATCGACAACCTTGGACCCTCAGTCGATATGCTCTCTTCGATAGCAAGTCAATGCTTGTTGACGTGATCCCAACCCTCATTCAACTATGCCTAATAACAAACGAGAAAAATAGAGGCTTATAGGCCTCAATAATAATAACAATTACATCACATACATATATATATATATATATATATATATATATATATATATATATATATATATATATATATATACCACATCACATAATTCATGATCATCCGTTCACATCATACATCACTTGTACACATCACCATGTATGACTAATAGATGATGATGATGATGATGATGATGATAATAATAATAATAATAATAAATTATTTAATTAATTATTTTACAGAATTTTGGGGCACCCTACTCTACGGTGCCCCATGCGACTAAGGTTACCAACAAATTATTTTAATTAATCATTTTGCAGAATTATTTTATATATTTTTTCTTATCTATAGAAAAACTCGGACCTTGGGCGAGATAACTAAGATCATTTGTTTTTCCTTCGCCATAGTGATCTCGGGGTTAAGGTTGATTGTGACCACTCTTGTTTTGGCCTTTTGCATGACTCCTTATACTTAAAACCATTGCTTCGACAACGATGTATTGATTGATCATTTGAAAGCCTTTGGTATAGTTACTAATGGTCTCTTTATCAATAATTAGAATAGGCGAGAGGGTTTTAGTCCCATCATGAAGGTCTATATTATAAGTGTTACATGGGCATCTAGCATGCCTCGAATCTCACTTGTGAACTGAGTTACGAAGTCTTCTAGCATTTCTTCCTCGTCCTACTTAAGTCTAAGGTGCATTGAAATTAGAACTCCTTCATGAGTTGGGACAAAAGAATTAATAAAAAGTTGCTTTAGGCAAGCATACCATTCTCATGCTAGGCCTCGTAACATGATCAGGATGGTGCTATACATCAAGGCATCCAAAGTATTGTACAATGATATTTGGGCATAAAAAGTTGCAATGTGCTCCGTCACACTACCATTGAATGCTTACAAGGATGAGGGTTGAAAGTTTTTTGGAATTGGTTCTTCCTAGATTTTTTGGGTGAACAGTGATTGACTTGAGATAAGGTCGACCAACGTTTCACCTTTTGATTGTTGAAACTTTTATCGCATCTCCTTCAAACGTTGATCCATCTACCATAGTTGGATCTACATGAAATTCTTAATCGAATCCATCGATTGGGCTTTGGATTCAAGTAAGATAGAGTGCTAGCATTGTCTACTGAATGCCATGATTGGGGACCGAAGTGCCCCCTCGCCTGATGGTTTGATGGGTCTCGGCACTCCTGGGATGTCGACACCATGTCGGGTTAGGAAACCTTGATAGGTATCAGTGCCGGTCACGATAGAACCATTGATGGTTGTTGTGCTAGTGGCACCACTTATTAGGCTAACTTAGGCAAAAGTAGAATGACGACCTATATCATGCTTGTTAGCATCTGTACTTGTTGAGTGAGATTTAAGAACACATCAACGGAAATGAGCAAGTGGCTCGGGATCATCCTTCGGAGTGAGAGAGCTAGGTCGATGAATAAACACTACTATTGTATCAATATCTACGTCGAGGTGGATGCACTCATATGTATAAAGGGTAGCTGTTGCCTCTCTTGTGAGTCAAAGATAAAGCCTCTTCACTTGAGCATTTATTGAGAGGGTCGGCTGGTGGTCATTCCTATAACATCAAGCCCTCATTCTAGCACCAAAATGATAGGGGAAGAAGTCATTGATATCCTGGTCAACTCGACATGGTCCGAACCTATATACATAAGATTGTCCAAGGTGCATCCAAGATGAAAATGTTGAGCTCCCGAGATACCACCTACATAAAGATCGAGGTCAAAAGATGTTTCGTAATTCGATTCCTTGAATACCCAAGTTAGTAACCCGAGGTATATGAGTGTTAACATAAGTTGTCAAAAAAGGTAACTCCTCTTCTTCATTGCGTTGAATATGAGCTTTTATACCTGGTCGTAAAGAGATGGGTGAAATATTCTATAGGGAGGTAGCCTCTAACTCCCTCCAACAACCTCCACATGGGCGATAAGAGGGGAACAACCTAGAACTACCTACCTTGAACCCGTGTCCACGTGGGCAAATAGATGGAGGTTGACCTTTGTCTTCTCCTTCCATCCTGAGCACCATATGAATGTCATGTATCCGATGATGATTGGTTAACAATGTTCTCCTTATCAGTATATTTTCTTCTCAAATATTCTAAATGTCTCTCCTTGTCGTCTCCTTATTTTGGTGGATGTTGTCGATCGTTTCTCCATTTGGTCATGATCGCTTTCATCTCGTTGCCTTGTTATGGGCACCTTCATCTTGTCGCATTGTCTCTATCGTACCCCTTGCCCGACACCCCTTATATGTCCCCATTGGCAACTCCATCTCTATCGAGAAAAAGACCCTTGAGAATAAGCATTATGAGACCTTCATTCATACTGTTGATGGGCCCCATGGTGATACTATCGTTATATTGATCTTTATATGGACCTACATCGAAAGGATAATATGAGAGGTCAATTAAGATCTCATGTAGGGAAAGAAGGTAATTAAGCTGAAATAAAATGTCGAAAGTGACATAGCACGACAAAACACTATAGTGGGGCGAAGGTGACGATCGACGTTACAAAAGTGGTGATAACAAGAGGTATATAGGATATTAAAAAGATACCTGATGAAAAAATTGATAATCGGAGAAACTTTTTTAAAAGAATCAATAAAAAGATATTTTTTAAAAAATAATCGTATGTTATATATGAGATTAGAAATTGTAATAACAGAATGTTATTTCCCAACTTTACGGAGGATTGACATGTAAAAACAGCTTCGGAGGGGCGCCGCCGCAACGGACGGACGGCCGTGCGACGGCCCGCCCTTCGAAACTCGAAGAACCTTTCGGAAACATCTCGAGATATATATACTGCATTAATATTCGTAATGGTAAATATATATTAATATATAAACCGCCGAAAACAGGCGCATCGGCGGGACCCGCTCGTTGTCGGCCCACCAGAAGCAACGGTCAACTAAGGGGTGACGTTACGGTCTACCTGTGATGCCAACCTCATCGACAAGCAAGAAGCCCATTCTTTGCATTTAAATGCCACTGTCATTGGCTTAAATTACGGATACGCCGCCGCCCAGTGTTACCTGAGGTTGAAAGCACATCACCGCCCCACTACGGCGGCCGAGCCGAGGACAAAACCGTGATGGCTTTTCCGTAATAAAGGTTACACGATGAGGGTGTCAGTAGAAGAATGGATCTGTAGAGATGAAGCGGCGGGGCCGCCGCCAGGACGTTTTTTCCTTTGTGGGATCGTATGTTTTCTGCGGGCGACGAGAGGACGGTGGAGAGAGAGAGAGAGAGAGAGAGAGAGAGAGAGAGAGATGTTGGTATATAGAAGTAGAATATCCCTTTTCTGTGGGCGAAAGAGGTCGTACAAGGTGAGTGGAGAAGCTCGAGGAAGGAAGCGAAGCGATTTGGGAGGAAGGGGTGGAGGGTATTTGGTTTGATTGCTGTGGCTGCTGCTGCTGCTTCCCCGGATTCGATCGGGTGCGATCGTGCTACCGGGGGCCGGGACAGGAGTTGGATGGTGCGGATGAACGGTGGCAGCTGCGGGGGGGCGGAGTCGAAGGTGCCGGCTCTTTGGCGACTCGCTGACGAGATGAACCCGCCGGGGACCGAGTGCCGGGCGTTGGAGGCGGAATATGTTCGGAGTTTCCACCGGCATGTGCCCAACGAGAACCAGTGCAGCTCCGCCATATTCAAGCACATCAAAGCCCCTGTCCACCATGTATGATCCTCTCTCTCTCTCTCTCTCTCTCTCTGGACATGGTGCTTCGAGATTGATAAGATATATTCTAATGGATTTTCTCGAGGATTTTGTTTGGTATAAAATTTGATGAGCAGACCCGGAAAATCATGCAAAAAAAAGGAAAAAAAACGTTTTTTTCCCCTCTCACAAGTTGGATTTGGTGTTGATTGAAGCTGGTTTATGAAGAAACAAGGTTTCGTGCATGCATCGTGATTTCTTCTCTCATTTGTTGGGTCTTTTAATTTGTTTGAGGTCATTTGTCTCTCTTTTTTCTTGATGAAACTTTTGCTTGTCTAAAATGGAATTTCCGGTTGGGAATCCTTCAATAAAAAGATAATCTTGGATGCTTCAGAGTAGCTAGGACGATGAGAATATGCAGTGATTGGGTTCTTTGTCTATTAGATATACTTATCTTCCTATAACTGGCATCTGATGGTTCCCAAAATGCTTCTTTTTCATGTTAAATCATAAATCTAGAGTTGGAGATGCGAATTGGGTTGTGGCATTTGTTGCGTTCACAGTGATGATGCTCTGTCTTCCTTGTTTGTTGATACGTAATAGGTGTGGTCTCTCGTTCGAAGGTTTGATCAGCCGCAGAAGTACAAGCCCTTTGTTAGCAGATGCATCGTGCAGGATGGCACAGGGGTTGGGAGCCTGAGAGAGGTAAATATCAAATCTGGACTACCTGCGACCACCAGCTTCGAAAGGCTGGAGCACCTCGACGACGATGAACGGGTTCTCAGCATCAGAATTGTTGGGGGAGACCACAGACTCAAGGTGTGTTGATCTCCTCAGATGTTCTTATTGTCTTATTTCCTTTAAAAAATACATCAGATGATCATGAATGAGCCTATTTCTTTAGCGTTATGTTCCCTGTTAATGGTTTTCTATCGATGTGTATCGAAACCATAAATTCGAACTAACCTGTTGGATATATGAACTACTCTGTGATCGATGATGTAATATCATCACTTTGAGAACATATAATCGCATTCCGCTATAGATAGATCTTCATGTTCGGTAAGAAGAAGCTTGTGATTGCTGCTTCTCAAATCTATGCTTTCTTATGCAGTTATGTTCTGATGTTTATATTTTGGATGCATCAAAATAGTTCATTTGCTTGGGTACTCTTTTTGTTCTGATCTGATTCGATTTATTGAGGTCGGATAAACTGTTCATTATTAAATTGAAATTAGAAACTGGTCTCCAGCAATAACTTTGAGGTTAACAGTCTATAAACTTTTAGATTTAGACTTTCATCACCTGTTTTAATCCAGTTCATCTGGAATGAAAATATTCCTGCTTTCGAGTACCGTCGGACATTACAGCTCACCTCGCTTTGTTCTATCCAATTACAAATTATTGGTACTGGTGTCTTTTTAAGTTTGCATAGCTGTGTAGTTTGCTTTAGAAATGTGGGGAAAATTGACAACCTTCCTATGAACAATCGACTATTCAACGATGAAATTCTTATTCTCAAGTGTTTTATTCATGTTCAGGTTCAGATTCTCGTCTATCCTAATTCAATCTATCTGTTTGATGGTATTGATAGGATCGCTAAAGTCCAAACTCAAAGGAAACTTCAAGCAGTGGTCCTTTTTTCTTTTTGATCGAATCCGATGTATCTATTAATAATCAAAGACTTTTTTTACTGAATTGTGGCTTATCTAGCATCTCGTTTTGTACTGCAGAACTACTCATCTATCATTACCGCCCATCCCGAAACGATAGACGGTAGACCAGCAACTCTGGTAATCGAGTCGTTTGTCGTGGATGTTCCAGATGGAAACACAAAGGAAGAGACCTGCTACTTTGTGGAGGCATTGATCAAGTGCAACCTGAAATCGTTGGCTGACATATCGGAGCGCTTGGCAGTTCAGGATTACACAGAGCCGATTGACTGCTAAAAGCCATCCGAGGGACATGGAGATAGCCGCAAGCGAGCGAGCTATGCTCGTTCTATGACTTGAGATCGTTCTTGGTGTCGTTTTCGCATTGAGGTAAATTGGACCATCAGCTCTATTAGAGTGTAAGAACCATAGGGCGTTGGATCATTATTTCACAGCTTTGGTGCATTTATTAAGGCTCATTGTGTCCTGGAAACAAAAAAAATCTGACACTCTCTCTGTTCCATCAGGATAAGATTTGAGACATGTTGGACTTTGGCCTCTGCAAATATGAATCTTGTGCTGTTGTTACATGACTCCATACATTTAACAATCACTTACAGGGTGTTGGATGATTATGTTGACAGCTTTGGGCCATCGAAGTGCAAAGACGACAATCCAACACTCTTTTTATCTGTGTCTGTAGAGATAAGATGTGAGACTAGTTGGACTTTTGGCCTTACCGACAGCATGGACATGTCAATTTTGTGCAGTCTTTGACTTTTTAGAGCTTGAGGAATCTCTTCTGCATGCCTTTTCCTTCCTTCCTTCCTTCCTTCGGACTGGAAGGTCATGATGGTCATCTCAGTGGACGTTGACACGTTCATGCATCTTCTACCAAGTCCAAACCACATTTGTGGGGACGGAGATAAATCCATATTACTGTCTCCTTAAAGAAGGTGACCACGTACATCTCCTCTTCCAAAGGATCATTTATTTCGATACGGTGAGTAACACACAAGAAGACAAGACATTTTGCTATATTGGATGCCATGCCCCTGATGTGTTGATGCGTCGTTCGTTTCCTAGTACGCTTTAAGGAGTGGCACGAGTGAGTGGTTCAATGGCCTTCCCTTTGTTTCTATGTACACAGGAGGGGAGGAATCATCCTTGGTCGACTAATGTCTCACTCATCGGTCATTGTTCACACCTTTATGCATCTTAGTTAGATGCTATGGTCGATCGCCAAAAAGACTTTGGTAAGCTTTTCCAATCTCCTATTATTGTAGAGTGTCTCATCTCGAGCTGAGCTTGAGGAAGGATGAAGGGTGAAAAATACACAGATGGACATAAGCCAAATTGAGTCTCTCATCTCAATTTGGCTAACTTGACACACTTCTAATCTCAACAAGTCAAACATCATTACAATCCAAAATTGAGGTGGTGGTTGGGTCCATTATCAAACAACTTAGTGGTCATTGTACCACCTCAACGGCTGAAACTACCACCCTATAGGTGGTTAGTTCGTGTCAATGACCGACTTATCGATCGTTATGTTACTTGGATGATTGAAACAACCACCTTAGAGGTGGTTAGGTCACTGATATTAACTATGCCACCTCAATGGTCATTCTAACATACATAACTATCCAAACAACTAGCACTGGGAACTCGAACTATAAATAGGAGGAACTCGAGTGACTTACGTATTAGAGGGACCGAGAGAACTTACGTTTCACATCAGCTTCTCGCATCCGCGTCGATACTTCAAACTCCCAATCTATTCCCTTGTGGGGCTTGAGCTTGAATCCATTTCCATGCCAATCAACATGAGGAGGATACAAAGGGATCCATTTTCAGGCAACACAACTATCACATTGGAGGAATGCAAATTAAATAACACATTCACCATATGTGATTCAATCTTATTTAACTTCCTGTAACAATAGCCAACTGCAGCTTCAATTGAGCAACTGAATGAAAGGAAAAATGGGTGACAAGATAGTGTGTACCAAGAATGGGAAAATTTTCTCCGGTGCCTTTTGATGGCTTCATTTTTCATTTGGTGTTCAGAGATTTTCCTCTCTTTGGAGCTTCAGCTGCATGGCCTTGTTCTGCCACCGAAAATTTTTTCACTTTCTGACAATGAAAACATCAACATATTAACATAATGTATCAAACCACGTTAGATGCAAGTTGTCCTTCCAATTGTAATGACATAACTAGGTTAAAAAATGGCAACTCAAATAAAAAATATATATATACTGATCATTGTATGGCCATCCAGTCCCTTGTGCCTATTAAAGTTCTTGAGGGAAACTTTTTATTGAAGCCTAGCAAGTTCATGCACTGATGCAAACTCACGTCAATCATTCTATTGTTCAGTTTACAAAATTGAAAGACAATGCATCATATTTGTACATGTTGCTGCCTCAGGCCGTTATGAAACAGATTCAAAATCTTGCACTACCATTCACCAAAACCATGCATCTGTCAGGGAAGAACAATCTCCTGATAGCTTATGCTCCAATTATCGGTCGGTGCATGCCAAAAAAAAATAACTAAAGAGAAAGCATTTGTAGTAATGGCCCACTCATAAGCGGCTTTGATCATCCCATAAGCTAACTTGCAACTTAATACTGATCCATCTTCCCTAATTTTTATAAATCTACAGCACTTCCAAGTACATATTGCAGGGTTTGCAATACCGTACCGTACCGCTCGATACGGGTGGTACGTACCGGTCTGCTAGCAAACCGGCATGCAGACCGCCCGCTACCAGGTGGTATCAACCATTTGGCCTCGTATCGGGCGATACGAGGCTATACTAGGCGATAACGATCAAAATCTATCGTTACCGAATGGTAACAGTGCTCCAACGATCAATTTGACTGTTGGAGCCTCCTTAAGGTTTTTTAAACCCTTTTCCCCCTCTTATTTCAATCCATTTCACTCTTACATTCTCTTAAACTCTCCCAAACTTATTTTCTCACATTCTCTCTCTTATTCGAACATTTTCACTCTTATATACTCAACAAAGCAACGATTTGTGGATTGAATCAAATTTAAGAGGATTAAGAGGAAGAACAATTCAGATCGGACCAATATTGCAAACCTTGCACAAAGCTACTCCTCAAAGCCCAAAAAAAATGTGACAATATTTTTACCTAATTTACATTAGTTTTACTAAAACTATACTAAATGTATATTTATTTCTAACTTAAAAATCTTATCCTAACCTTTTTTTTATTTTTCATGTATTTTCGGAGAGTTTTATGCCTATTTTAGGCATACCGCTAGATACGTCATACCGTACCAAGCAAAGCTCGGTACATCGGTATGGTACGAGATTAAGAACCCTGACATATTGGAAATATGACTTTGAGTTGTTAACAACAACGACAAAACCGTAAGTCCTAACTATTTGGAGTCGACTACATGGATCTTTTGTCGTCATTGAGATCTGGAAAAAGACATATGTTTAGTTAAGTTCAAAATACTTAAATCTTTATTTTTAATTTCTATTAAATTCTTTTTAGGTTTTTCTCTACCTCTCCTTGTACCATTAACATTAATCATTTTGTCTCTTCTGTCTACCATATCTGGAGATCTCCTAGGCATATGCCCATACTATCCTAAACGATTTTCTCTTATCTTATTTTCTATCGAAGCGATATCATGAAAATCAAGTTTTATTTTTTCTTAATATTGTTTGTTAACAATATTAAGAAAAATAAATTTTTATTTCCATGAATTTAATGAATAGCAATAAGTTCTCAATTTATTTTCTAGCAAAGATGAAGGCAAAGAAAAATAATTCACATCTTAATGTCATGTGGGATTCATGATATTCAGGACGAACTAGTCATCGAGATCAAGGTTCGTCGTACCGTACCGTACTGGCGTTTCGACCTGGGCTCGATATGGTATGGCACCGGTGTACCGAGCGGTACATCAGGGCGTACCGAGCGATACACCCTGGTGTACCGAACAATTTTATACTTTTTCATACTGTAGTAGTGCTATAGTATAGTACTGTAGCACTGTAGTGGTACCGGGCGGTCCGCGTACCGGTAACCTATCGGACCGGTACGTACCGTCTAGTATGGGCGGTACGCTTCGGTATGACAGACCTTGATCGAGATACACTTAAATTGATAAAGGCTTAAATGGAAAGACTAACATCAGCAAAGCTAACAAACTAGTTTTCTAGAAAAATGTAATCAGTTTTCAGTGCAGGTACTAGTCTCTCTGCCAAAATATGACGAAAAATTATTCAAAGCATGCACCACATGTCCTTGAATTTGAATATTTACCAAATTTTCTCTCAGATGTTTATCATAGTCATAGCTACCTGGAAGACCTAAGTGCAATAAATGGAATTTATTAACACTGCAAGCTCACTCAAACAATATTTATCCAGAACATTCTCATCCCTGAGGCAAAATCACTAGTTAACCCGGTTTAATATAGACTACAAATAATTGGAGACAACTTCTTAACATACTAGATGTCAATTAGTTTATTCACAAACACATGGTTGTATAGATTTACATGCTGGTCATCCTCTTAACAATAGAACAAGAACTAATTGAATATGTCTAATGACAGTAAAGTATGGTGTTCCTGCAAACATATAGCTGGTAAGTTCAACTTTAAACCCATTTAAAAAAGAAGACAAAGCGTTGACATATATGCAGTGATCTTGACATATCATTGACAAATGCAGAAGAAGCTTTAAGTTTGAGCAGCACATTCAAGCAGAAAGACCAGTAACGTACAAGTGAAGAAGGAAAAGAAAAGAAGAAAATAGAATGATGTATACTAAATAGAAGGCCATGACGGAAAGAAAAACACATTTATCCTGCACATATTGTACTGTACATCATGTTTTTAGTGGCAGCTCCCTCATATACAGGTAACTGACACCAGCTCTCATCCTAGCTATGACTCCTCTACAAAAAATGTTAAGGTGTTGGTTAACTCATCCAACATTAAAAATGACACCCAGACTAACACACGAGCATAGACAAACAGAACATTGTCCAGCTGTATCATATGAATAAACCGATCTGAAACTGACACAAATAGTCCTCAGAAATTACATATAAGATGTCAAAGCTGAATCAAAGACAAGACCAATCTAACCCACTAAAATTAAGTACCAGGCTAACCACTGCTGGGGATTTCTGCTGATACAATCTGACTTCCAATCCATGCAAGTTCAAATTGTCTATCCAACATTACCACCTTCTGTTGATACCAAATTTAAATTATCTTCAATTAGACTTCATCTTTATGTTAACTTATAGAACCCTCTACTAAAAACCATAAAATGATCTTACCTAGCAGAAACCTAATTTAGATACATAGTTACCATGTTTTTCATTTTCAGAATTTTATGAACTAGCAAGGAGTCTGATTCTTTGGTTAACAATTTATATAATGGCCTATAAATATAAGTATTTAAAAATTGTTTCAATAAGAAATGAAATCATACAATAGTTACCTATTTCTGATTGCTTTTTTTTTTATGATACTGCATGACAGGTAACCACATCAACAATATGTGTATTCTTGCTTTGTTTATTTTAAAAGAAAACAACCAAACATCCACTCATTTTAATGAGATGTATAAAGAATAAAAGAGAAAAGGTTTTAGGTGACATTATCAGGTTTGTTAAGGGAGAAAAACAGAAACGTTGGTGGCAAAATCGTCTACGTACAAGTTAAGCTATCAATGGTTAGAGCTCTTCTGACGACTCAACCTATTTGATGATATTATCCAACTACCAACAGAATCTGAGAACAGCTTCAATCTACATGTTCTAAATGATCATATTCTAAGAATTTTGTTGATACCCTACCACTGATGTGCCACATGTCAAGCAGCTTTTAAAGATGTATGGGCTTGATACGTAATACTAGCATTGTAACACACCAATCAAAAAGCCAGCATATGTTTTCCACAGGGCTAAATGACAACAAGAGCACACCCAATAGAAAATACTTGTAAGGTTCATCCAAGTAAAACAAAAAAGCTCTTAGAAAACTAAAAGTAGTAGCTAAGGCATGACCTATATTAAATCTCAAATTATAATTAACAGAGAAACACTACTACAAACAAAAGCTTCAGTCAATAACATATCCATCTTGACTCAATAGATTAACGACCATCGAAAAGTGGAGAGACAAGTAGCTCCATTAACAAGGAGCTCCAAAACATTACTGACAAGATTGAAGGCATAAAGCACAAACGCACAATGTTAGCTGACTGTCTCGACAATATTCAGTTGCATAAGTTAGAAATACTCAAGTGCCTTGAAGACGAAAGAAAATAAACATTATTACGTAAAGAAGAAGCCTTTTCCTGGGTACCAGTAACATCGAAATCACCACCAACGTAGCAATTGTATCATGGACCTAACAAAATTAATCTAGGTTATTTCACCAAATATTGTTATGATGGTATTATCGGAATGGTTCACGCAGGTTTGTTAAGTTCCTTCTTATTCAAAGTTTTATGATTGCAAATACTATTAACTTATTCCAGTTGGCACTCAGCTGGTAGAATCATTTTCTTCTGCACACATGATGCAGGATGACCACAAAAATTACCATGAAAAGACATACAACAAAAGATACAATAGCAATAATCATTCAACATAGTTACAAGCAATAGTGCACAAGACGCAGCTGAATAGAAACCTATTTGTCATGCCCCTCTGGTGCACCTTATCGAAATGCTTGAGCCTCAACAATTATTTTTCTTTGTTTTCTCGTAATATAAAGTAGCACTATTGCGAGTACTAGTTTTAAAGGTATAAGAAGGTAACGCGATGGCCACCAATCCAACCCATCTGTTTCACTCCAAAGAAGACACTCAAGAGTTCGAATGTGCTGCACTTCATGTCCACTTCAAATTTCTCAGTTCAGCCCAACGCCGCCCACCAACTGTTCGACAAAATGAGCGTAACAAACTTCACACTACGGCATGTCGGTCACATACGCCCGCACCCAATGGGACGCAAAAAAACGAACGATCCGACTCGAAGCACACAGGAAGGCGAACGAATAAGATCATAAAATTACCTTTTCGAGGACGCAGCTCCTAAGGGCGTCCAGGAAGCGGAGGCACCTGTCGCGGTCAAAGGGGGTGTCGACGGCGCAGTTAAGCAGATCGAGCGCTTCCATAGCGCAAACCGGCTGAGGCGTCGCCGCTTCCATCGTCCGCTCACGAGTCGTACGCCGATTTCGCTTCTGGTGATGGGAGAAATCGACCGGGGCTGCAAGAAACGGTCTGCAGAAGAGCGAGCGGAAGACTTCGGAGATGTTTCATCCGATGAAGGAGAGAACCTCGTAACTACATCTTTTGCGAGCGTCCCGGAGTTGGTCTGGTCAAACCCGGTTCGGTTCGTAAGCGATCGAACCATATTTATATCCATAATTATATTGCTTTTTTTTGTTCGATCGGGTTTAGTAGATTATTCCGAAACAGTTAATTATTGGGAGCTAAAGTACTCGGCCATTAAAGGCCCACAATAGACCCCTTCTTTAGGCCTTTATATAAAGAGCATTTTAGATTTATTTTTATTCTTTTTGCATTGATTGCTTCATTTTGATTAGGTTAATTGCTTCGATATAATTTTTTTCACTATATTACTATTAGTCTTTTACTTTTTCTTTTTTCATGTATTTATTCAGAAAAATAGAAGATGAGTAATAAAATTCGAGGAAAGAACACATGGAAAACGAGAGAAGCCTTCCCCCAAATCAAATTAAATCAGATTAGGAACCATTAATTATATCATTTCTTGCACTCGCAAGAAGCCACTGTACAGCCTTCAATCGGAAAACCCACGATATTACCACAACCAACCCAAACACCCTTCCCTCCCTCTCTGTTACGTTATCTTCTTCTTAGGACCTCCTCAGTGGATAGG
The DNA here is from genome assembly GCF_036884655.1 of Musa acuminata AAA Group. Classification (NCBI taxonomy): domain Eukaryota; kingdom Viridiplantae; phylum Streptophyta; class Magnoliopsida; order Zingiberales; family Musaceae; genus Musa; species Musa acuminata. The sequence continues at coordinate 31,194,830 of NC_088328.1, read as the reverse complement.
GATACGGAAAGTAGCAGAGGAGGTCTGCTTCCCGAAACAGAGGTTCTCTGTGCTGCCATAGACTAGCTTGTAGTAACCGCGACGTGCTCTCTCAGGCTCAGCCCACTGCCGCCTCCGCCCAGTCTCGGTTCTCTTTTGTTCTTCTCGAGGTAAGCATCCTAACCATTCTTCACTCTCTCTCTCTCTCTCTCTCGCCCCCCTTTCCATTGTACTTCCTCTTCCTTTCATCTCTCTCGGTGCTGTAATTTCTTGTGGTTTGGGGATTCTGGGTTGGTTCTCGATGCTACAAATCCGTAGAGCTTTGCTGCTTTAGCTTATCTTTGCTACTTGTGGATATATAGCAGAGGAATTCTGCTCTTCTGCTCAAATGGGGCATCTTTGGCCTATCTAAAGCGGAGGAGCAGAGTGGTAGTCCTCTCGTGTTTCCATTGCATTCATTGGGTCTCTTGGATTGATGGTTGCAGGGAGGAAGAAGAGAATAAAATAGGAGAGGATTGAGCTTACATGCACTGTGTGGAGCCATGGAGGGTACGTTGTTGAAGGGTTGTATGAAGCGGACGGAGCACGTCGACGTGACGCCGAAGCCCCTCCCGCCGCGTTCGCAGGAGCGCACCGTCAGGATCTTCTGCGACGACTACGATGCCACTGACTCCTCCGGCGACGAGGTCGACCGCCGCGGTGCCGTCCGCCGCTACGTCCAGGAGATCCGCTTCGAGCCCCGTCCCGCGGGCGGCAGAAAGGGCAAGCCAGCTAGGAAGAGGAAGAAATTGGACGCCTCCGGTGTCTCCGCCTGTGGCAAGGCCGGTCCCTTGTTCCGCGGCGTCCGGCGACGGCCCTCGGGCAAGTACGCGGCGGAGATCCGCGACCCATGGCGGCGCGTCCGGGTGTGGCTCGGGACCTACGACACCGCCGAGGAGGCCGCCATGGTCTACGACTCGGCCGCCGTCCGGCTCCGCGGCCCCGACGCCACCACCAACTTCTCCGCTGCGCCGTCTTCCCTGACGCCCCATGAGAAGTGCCCCTTGGGTACCGACCTCACTTCCACGACTGGCGGATTCGATTACGGCCGGAAATCGCACAACCTCTCCTCCCTAACCTCCGTCCTCCGCGACGTCTTCTCCTCATTCGCTGACGAGAACGGTGGTTTACTCACCACCGACATCACCATACCAGACGGCGTGGTGGCCGACTTTTTGCCCTTCGAGGAGGCGATGCCGAGTCTCTTCGACGATCCGACGGAGACACTAACGGGCGGTTTGATCGGTTCCGAGCCGTTCAAGGAAGACGATTGTTTCCAGGGAGACGGCGACTTGTTCCCGATCGAATCGCTCACAGCCGTTTGATCGGAAGATTTAATATCGACGGCGGAGAAAAATGCGGTTTTATTTTTATTCTAATCATTTTGTAATTTGTTTGTAATTTTGAGATTATATATATATATATATATATATATATATATATATATATATATATATATATATATATAGCATTAACTTATCATTATTTTCTTCAAAAATAAAAATAAAAATGTTTTAGTGTCTAGAAAATTAAGGGTTTTTTCCTCCCAATAAACGACCCAATTTATGAGCAAAAATTGCACTAACAGTAGAACATAAGTAATGTTATTAACAACATGGGTTTCATGACATTCATTATATACGATGCCTTGCCTCCATTAGAAGCCACCTCCACCGAGAAAGCTCCCTCTGATGATCGCCGGCACACTGGACTCGTTGCACAGGCACTCAACCTTCCACTCTGGCACCGCCTCGTTCGCCACCTGCTCGATCTTCCCGGGCCGGCGAGACGCCGAGCCACTCGACCCCTCCTTCGTTTCATTCTGCCCGGTGTTTCCCTTGGTACTCACCTTGCCCACCTCCTGTACTGCCACGGAAGACGGCTCCTTCGCGTTGCTCATCTCTAAGTCCTTTGGATTTGCTCTCTCTCTCTCTCTCTCTAACTGAGAATTTGGATGATTGTTTGAGAAAAGTCGTCTTTTTTCATTAATCTGTTAATGTATATATACATATACATATTATATATAAAGGGTATATATAATATACATTGCATGATAAGTACGTGATCTGAGCAACTATCTAAAAATAAAATAAAAACATAATTGGAATATATTTCTTAAATTTTAATTTTTAAATTTCATATTTATGGATCGAACAAAAGCAAATCAGTTTTTGGTTAAGTTGGGTTAAAATAAGGAATTAATGTGGCTCAATTAAATGATTTATAATTTTAAATAATTTAATATATATTTTATTTTTAAATGAATCGAATCAAAATCTTAGTCCGATAGAATCGTACAATAAAATTTTATTAAATTAGGCTTATATTATTTGTGAAATTGACATTGGAATTGTGGAATTCAATACCCAAAGAAATTTTGTAAAATCGGCTCTATTTGATCTAAACCAATTAACTGAATCCAAGAATATTATCCTTAAAATTAAATTATTTATAATTGGGTCAAACAAATTCTAGATTGTTTCGATTCGATCCGATTTGAATATTCCTAGATTGGATATATGACAAAGGAGATTGATCATGTTTAAATGGAAGTTCATAAACACATTTAAGCAACTATTTAAGCAACACATTGATACATGACAAAGGAGATGGAGTATGATAAAGAAAAATACATCATTTAAGCAACCATTTAAAAATCAAATAAATTTATAGTTGATGATTGCATTACTTGTTTGTGTGATGATCACCTTCCAATCTTACCGGATACATGACCAAAAGATTGATTGCATGAGCTTTCCCTGTGTTTGTCATGTTATTAAAGTGTTTTGTTTCATGATTTCTTGATTACTTACTAATAACACATCCTAAAATGTGTGGAAGACATATTCGGACAAGAGTTTGGTGAATACGTAACAACATACGTATACCATACCGTAAAATGGCACAACATCGTACGACGACATGGATTTCTACGTAACTTGACATACGACACACCTTATGCGATGCTGGAAGAGAAGATGAGAATACATGGCATAACATACGACGACGCTGGAGCATACAGCACCGTCTCCGAGCTCGCTCAACACATACGCCTTTTGTTTGGCACCATCAGAAGCAGCCTCCGATGAGCAAGCTGCCTCTTATGATCACCGGCACGCCGTACTCGGAGCAGAGGCACTTCACCTTCCACTCCGGCACCGTCTCGTTCCTCGCCCGCTCCATCCTCGGCAGGCGGCGAGACGCAGAGCCGCTCGACCCATCCTCCTCCTTCCGGTGCTGCATCTGCTTCACCTTCACCGCCTCCTGTGGCACAGAGGAAGACATCTCCCAGCTCCCTCCCAGTGGAGTGTATAGGATGGCTTCACTTTCCTCTCGCTCTCACACACTATCTATCTATCTCTCTTACCAATCTATGCCTGCAACTACAGATATAGAACGAGGAGGGGTTGGAAGAGATAAAAAGCTCAGAAACAAGAGCGTCACTGTAGAAAAGATTAATGTAATAGGGACAAAAGGCATCTCAGCTTGTGGCACGAAGCACCAACGCCGACACGGTTGGGTAAGGCGAGGAGATACCTTTGTGCACCGTGCACATAAAGCGAATGTCACGTCGGTATTCGTACGCACAGCAACATCTCTTTCACTCGCCCCCACCCACCGAAATATTCCTCTTAAAAGTCGTTGATTCATCAGCAAATCTTGTGATGAGGATAAAAACATATCAAAACACTTATCATAATTACATTATTAGGGTTTAGAGATTATGACAAGTAGAAGCAGAAACAAACAACAAGCACGTCACTGTGATTCATTATTTATTTATGTTTGGATGGGCATGCTTGTAAGCTTCCTATTAATTGTGCTTCTAAGCATCATCTTGGAGTGATATTGATGTCTTCCGAGCTGACGTAAAATGAAAACCAAATTAAAAATACTATTAGAAAGAAAAATAACCTTACAAAGAAAGACAAGTGATATCAACTCCTTATAATAAAATGTAAAAGAGGATGAAAAAAAGACCAACTCCTTATTATAATAAAAAAAAGACCTTTCCTGAAGATATTATGTGTGGATGATTGTATAAGTTTAGAGGAGATATTTATTTATATTTATTTATATTTTAAAATTAATTAACTAACAATGTAAGATAATTATTGAAAATAATCTTCCCGTGATGTTCTTAATTGATTGGATCTTGATACCTGCTTGTAGATCGTCATGAGATCTTTGCAACCATATATTATACTCCTCAAATACTTATATATTTTGAAAGATTTAAGGTTTGAAAGTAGGCTCCTTGATTAAGTTTATTTAGTTTTTTTTTCCTAAGATTGACTTGATCAATTCTTTTATAAAAGTCTTCTCCTTCTTGTTCTAAGTTAAGAGTATATATATGCAAACATGTGTTAGCATTTCACAAATGTACATGTCTTCCCACATCAACTTCTAATGTTAAGTAAACAACATACAGTAGTAGTAGGCTTTGCAAATGAATTGGTAATTGTTAAAATACATAAGTGGATCTAATTAAGCAGAAGATTCAAATGCCTCCCACAAAGATTCAGGCAAACTAAGTCCAATGCTCAACAAGGGAAACCTAGATTTTTCGATAAGCAGTAATCACAACATGACCATTGGGCATCTTGACAAGTTATCCACTAGTTTCATCGAATGTGCTCATAAAGCCACCTAAAAAGCCAGCACCATTGCAGTTCCCACATAGGATCTCCTTCTTACCTCTGCAAAGGTAACCAGAATAAGCACCAGCAACTCATAAACTTCGCTACTATATGCAACTCACTTGTCAGAAAAATTAGACACGAGATTTATTTCTCTTCGGTTTTAGGCTATCGAACACCTGAAAATTTACTAATTTTACGTCCTTAAGGTGTAGCAAACAATATAAAAAATATAGGGATAAACAGAGCAGGATAATCTTAGACATATGGAAATGAAATCTGGACATGAAACTTGTCATTGAAGTCTGAGGCACCCAACACCTCTATCCTAAAACCTAAGATTCAGCCTACAACTATGAAAAGGTAAAGCTAGATTCTAGTAAGGCAAATTTAGTGCAAGCATAGTCCTGAGAATGCTAAACTTATGATTCAGTCATAAGCTAGTTCAGTTCAACTCATGTCATGGTAAAGACTGACACACATCTCTTATTAATTAAGGATAGGTATTATGGCTGTATGCAAAAAGAGGTAATCCAGATTGGAGGTGATGCCAAAAATGATATTCTGCAGAAACCCTATCACTGCATCTGGTATGATTTTCAATCACCAAAGAGGGTAAAGAGTTTTGAACTGTTTCTTAAGTTGCCTTACTGTTTTAAATTGATCTCCGTATGCAGCTTACCTCAAGATCTGCACATGATATGATTAGGTTATAAATTCTCTCTTCCAAAATGATCATTACCAAATAGTAAAATTTCTTCTGTTGTCAAACACCAAACTCAGTCAATATTATGATCCATCAATCTTTTTTTATCTGTTTCATCTGCTAAATTCACAAGTTTACTATACAACTCGCAAGCACCATTCATTCTAATCATGCAAGCAATTCAAGGTCTAAAGTTATAAAATATTCTCTTTTCATCAATGCTCCTGCAATTATCCACAAGTGCAAGAGAAAGCTGCTCATATGCTAGAAGTAAATATATTTAATCAACTACTAACCTGCAAAGCCAACACGATGCTCCAGCTTTAAATCGACCATTGAAGTGATCAACAGAGTTCACACCGGTGCCTTGGCATTGCGTGCATAGTTTTGCACCCGTTGGTCCAAAAGAAAAAGGCATAAGAAGTTAGCATCCGAATATACCAGTGGTGAACCAAATAATACTAAAACCAGTATTAACAGATGCCTTAAGCGAGGGAAAATAAAAATAACTACGCTGGTCTTGGTTCAGTGCAAAAATGTAAATAGACAACAAAACTCAGCATCCTAGCCATAGTCCTCCTAATATAATGGAATACAAGCAAAACCTCCCCACAATTTATATTTGAGGCCATAACTTGTAACTACACCGATCACATGTTTGTTGGATATGCTGCATTCTTGGTGCAAAACAGATAAACGGATATCATGCATCCTTGCCACAAAAAACAAAGAAAAAAACAAAAAACAAAAGAGAATAATAAAGAAATAATGTATATAGCATCTGTAATCTCAATGGCATAAAAGTTACAATATCTCTGCCATCTTAGTTATCTCTGCACCTAAGTTAGACATTATTTAACAAAAAACCAGGAGAAAGATCAAGTAGATGCAGATCCACTTGCTCATACATTTGCTTGGATTTTGGAATATTCACTGGTGCAAAGGCATGACTTCACATGGCTAATGGACAGATGCACCTTTGGCTTTCAAGAGGGAAATAATCAGAATAACATGTCCACCAAGAGCATTCAGATGACTCGAGAGATATATATGAGTTGAATTTAATCCAAGCTCAGTTAGCATATCTTATCTAACACAAAGTTCAGATTTGATGTTGTATAAAGCCGATTATGTCAGAATATGTTAAGACTTGTCAGTCTGGTATAAATGAAAAGGTAAAAGCGAAGAGCAAGACATATATAACTTGGTTCATAGCTTACTAGCTTAAGCTTAAGTCTTTCATTTATTGTGTTGTCTATTTATTGGACTCCCAACAAGACTATTTCCCCAAAAAAATTAATCAAGAAATGAGATCTAACAAGGTATTTAAGCTGTAATGGCAAATATTCCCCACGCACATCATCATAGGCCGCGGAAAAAATTTGTCAGTACCACTAGGACCTCTCTTAAAGAAATCCGGTTGTCCCCTTGTTCATATTTGGCCAACTTGGGCACAGAATCTGGAGCTAATTGGACTACTGTTCTACAACCACACACCAAAATAATAAATTAATCATAATCATAATCATAATCATAATCATAATCATAATCAATAGAAGCAAGATGTATCTTCTAAATAAGTTAGCTATACTCAAACGGATACAACTAGTGCTAGTACTAGCCATACTTCAAATGCTCACATGCTCTGCATCAGGACAATTAATGAAGCAACAGGAAGTAGTAAAAAAACGTTTTTTAAGGAGAAATCATACATCCAATATCAAAGCAAATTAGATTAATCATGGGGTGATCACTCACCATTCCCATCACAATCAGCGCAGACGATGCTGTTTCGTTTCGTGCCACTATTAGTACTGCTTTCAGTAGCCTGCTAAGGAAAAAGACCAACAATTACACATATCGAAGCAATTCTGAGATTAAGCGAAAGAAGCTCAATTGGAATCGAGGGATCCATCAGATGGGCGCTCACCTTAACCCTGAGGGGCTGGAACCTCGAGACCGCACCATGGTGAGTGGGGTTTGGGAAGGGGAGATTGGACTTGGGAGATAGACCAGAAGTGGAGCTAGAAGCCTTGGACGGAGAGGTGATGGAGTTGACGGCGGAGGTGAAGCACACGATGCTCGCCATGCGAACGGAGGAGGAACGAGGAGAGGATAAGGATTTGGTGGTGGGCACCGATTAGGGGTTTGGCGCAGGGAACGATGAGGCTGGTGGCAAGGTGACGTGTAACCCACTGCTTCGTTACACCTTGACTCACCTTGCTTGTGATTGAATTTTATGGAAGCGAAAGTGGGCCCCAAGTCATCCTTAGGCAGGTACGAGATTCGGGTACCAAATAATGAGGTGGACAAAAAGATTGCATTCGGGGCCGTAGTGGCCTCGACATTACCTTGGTTTTGATTGAAGAATTTGGTGGGCCCCAGAGTACATAAGGCAGGTAACCCAACGGGTAACGTAAAATAAGGTGGAAGAAAACTATTGCATTTGGATCACCACTGCGGTCGTTGGGTTGGGTTGGGTTGGGTTTTCTTGAATTGGGCTTTTAGGCCTGAGAGTATGTGATCCAAAATATTTAAGCTTAATTTAGTGGAATTATACCTATTTAGCCATATAAATCTATATACCGATTTAGTCATAGAAAGCCCACTAGTGGGCTTTTAGGAGGGAGAGAGGAAGGAGAAATCCACTACAGTCCCAGCAAGAGTGAAGGTGGATGGAGTTTTCCCCTTCAGCTACCAACACTAAACACTATCTTTGGACTGCCATGCCAAAGCTGCAGAAAAGAAGAAGACACTTCTCCTCTAGTAGATGGTGATGGATGGACTGGTTATGTAAACCGTGGGACCTGTCAGCTCAAATGGCATGGCAATGAAGCACCATAACAAGCCCAACAAAGAAGCAGAAAAGCTCTGTGAGTGCTCTAGTGGCAGCTCCATTGCAGCTTGCTGAGCTCAGGGGTTCGAGGAAGACACCACCCCTTGAGTGATGAGCTTATCCTCATGTAGAGTTTTCCAAAAGTTTAGGGGTCACCATATAATAGTTGTACGAAGCATATCTGGGCAATAAGATTCGTCCTGCACGATCTGTCATCCACCCATTCACCCAGATTCCGGAGAGGATCGACATGGGCGCAAAGCTTCTGGCATCCTGGCTGGCCAAAATGTAGCTCCCCATGGCTAAAGATTCCATCATGAGACCTCTCATGAGTGTGGTGGATGGGCTACAGGTTGGGAGCGGCACTGACAATGGGCGAGGAGTAGGAAGATGAAATGAAGATGTTGTGGGGGATGGGGTCAGTCAGGTGGGCAGGGACGAGCTTGCTGCAGCAAGAGACTACAGGCAGTGGCAACATATGGGTGCATGTCTGAGGTAAGTGTTGATGTTGGAACGCAATGAGCCTCCACCTTCCATTTGAGTTGTCCATGGTCGGTGGTCCTGCTGACATTCATCATTTCTGCAGACCCCCCCCCCCCTCTGAGGTTGTATTGCTCACTCAAACTGAAGAAAGGCCACCTCCTTAAATTCCGTTCCGCACACAAACCAATGGCTGCAGAATATATATATATACATATATATGGGGACCTCCCGAGAGCATTTTGTCTGATAGATGGCAAGATGAGCGTGGAGGCTTTTGGATATTCCAGATTCTCTTCTTCTGTCCTCAAACTCATCATCTCAGTCGAGAACTCTTCAGCTCTTTATATATACCCTCAACCTTTTCGAGCTGGATTCAAACCGTAGATACGTTATGCGGATGCTTCAACTCTCCTCACATTTCTACTTCGAACCACAGTTCATTAATATCAAATCTATCCATACACTATACGTTTTTTTATCTTCTTGTCTTTTTCAAGTATGCCATAAAACCCTTATCTAACTTCATGCCTAGGAAGATATCCTTGACGAGTGAGTGAGTGAGTGAGTGCAACTCATTAGGAAGATGCGACCCACGGGGGAGATTCTATATTCCTGCTAGATTCCCTGGCTATCATTTTAGGAGGTGAATAAGAAGCGGCCAAAACTGTTGATGATGGCAGTGAATTAAGTACCTTTCATGCCAGTGAATCACCTCTTAGGAGGCAGTAGACACTGCCTCGTTGCATGCCCTTCTTTACGATGGCAGTGGATCATCTTTCCCTCCTCTCTCGATCTCGCACTGTTGATGAGAGAGACAACAGACTGACGACGCTGTCCCTGTTTCTTTCTTGCCGCAGTAGTCGCATGAAGTGGAAGAGAGAAAGAGGGAGAGCGAGAGAGAGAGAGAGAGAGAGAGAGAACGCAGTGAAAAACAGATGCGTGATCTATCGGTTTCCGTGGGCAGGCAATGCAACAACACTTTGGAAGAGGGTATGATGAAAGTGACGAGCAGACGCTCACATATCCTTGGCTTAATGCAGTAACACGTGTGCAGTCTCGGAATTACCCAGGCCATGTCATTGCATGGAAGTGGGGCGGCCTCTTACGTAGGTTGAGGTTATTTTCTCCCTGTAACAGTGAGACTAACGTTGGTAATGGCGAACAACGAGGCTGGCCAGTAAAAGCAATCGAGTAGCTCAGTGCCACTTGTTCGCCCTGCATGTGTCAGGGGACCCATTCACCACTCACTCCTCCAAACACCAAAAGCTGTAGCCACCGCATGCACTCTCTGGAACAGCAGAACTGGAGGAGACTGCCACTTTTTGGTAGCTTGCACAACCCCAACATGGGACTTTGATCCCTTCCTATGCTAATCTCTGCTCTTATCTTCTTCTTCTTCTTCTGTAATGCTGATCGGATACTGAAGAAGAAGAAGAGAAGCAGCTAGCTGGGTGATGCAAATAGATTCGGTTCCAACTTGTTTAAGCTGGCATGACAGCCGTAAGATCACTTGGATTGTGTTGCTGGAAGTACAAAAAGCGAGGTGGATCGAGGAGACGGGACCGATTCCGAATCCGGCGGTGACAGAGGGATCCCACCCATTTGTGGGGGGCGTCGATGGAGCTCTTTCGGGAGCCCCAGCCCTGTGGTTTCCCTGTTCATTTGTAGGTATATCACTGTACTCGGGACCGCCACTTTCCTTCTTCCCTCAATCATTTTTGCCTCCGCTTCTCACATGGTATCGACTCCCTTAGTGGATCGATGTAGCTGGTCAAGTTACGTCTCTCACTTTTATTCCTATTTCTTCCTCCCTCCCTCCCTCCCTCTCAGTACTTAAAGGTGGAAACAAAGATGATGATAGTGATCGTCATCATCTGCAACTCGGTGCGAGACCAACCGTAGCCGTCTCGAGGTAAGGCATGAGTCTCCATGAGCGAGTTCCTTTGACCTCCGCTTGTGCGGTCGGTCGACGATGTCGGGCGTTGCTTGCTTCGGCCTTAACAATCACCAAGCAGTCAAAGGGGTTCGAAAGGTACGGGAGCAGGCAACTAGCTGGAAAGTTTCATGGAAGAGTTCGTATGTGCAGGATATGGACAAACAGAGTATTACGTCTGTAATCTTATCTACAGTTCGTCGAATGGTGGAGGGGGCATTGAGATCCTTTTCCCAACCTCATGAAGCAGTAGTGGTGGTCCTCGAGATAGGAACCTCTCCGGTCAATATGATTTCTTTTTTGGGGTTGGGGGGGGCGGAGGGGTTCATAATAAGCACGAGTCGCATCTGCCACAATATGATAAGAGCCTTGCCCAAACCCTAGATCGCAAGAAGGAGAAGAAGAGAGATTCGAATTCTCCTCTCTGTTACTGGTACTCCCATTTCCTTTTAAGAACAATATCAACTCAAAGTCGAAAAATGGCAATATATATGTCTGTACAAGATTACTAGTGAAAGCATAGCGCTCCTCATCTTTACCACACAGCTTCTCCATCAATCCAAACGCAACTCAAACCAATCGATGGTGGACAACCCTAGACCTACTGTTACGTCATGCTTATCGTGTTCATGGACATGCGAAAATCATTATCTTCTTCAGCTCAGCTTTCCAGCATTGTTCGATATCTTGAGCGATCCTTCTTGCGTCCAGCGACGCACCAAGCAAGCCTCGTTTCGTGAATCCAACGGCGTATAGCCCTCTCTCCCCTTTCCAGCCGTCGGGGAAGGGTCTTCTCGGCAGTCCATCATTCTCTGAGAACAACTCCTTCTCCTGCCAAACGAATACCATGTCATCTTGTGCTCTTAATTCTTCGGATGGAAGATCTCATGCTCTCTTTTCCCCAACAAAATGCATGTTATACCTTGAGCCAAAGAGGTACATTGCTCTTGTAGCCGGTCGCTAAGATTACGGCATCGAATCGATCTGCTCCACCGTCCACAAACTCTGCTCCATGTTCTAAGAGCTTCTTTACACCCGGTCGCACCTGCATTGCGTGTAGACCATCAAACAACTGGGAGGAGAAATCAAATGATGCGGTGGTTCTCTTTTGATAGATAACGAACCTTGATGTCTCCAGATTTGATCCTTGCAAGTGTTCCGACATCGAGGACTGGGGTCTTGCCGGAGAGTGACTTGAGCTCAAGGGGCCCGACCTGGGGCCGCGGTAGCCCAAACCTGGCCGTGTCACCCAACATGAGGCGGGCAAGGAGCAGCAGTAATCGATCCACCATCCGCACCGGGAGCCACTTCAGAAGCCACATGGACAGCCCGAAAGTGGAGCTGCCGAGCATCTCCCGGGGCAGGATGTGCACCTGCACACGATAGAATAACCCCCAAAAGAGATCAAAAAGAGGTGGAGGATTGAGATGGAATGAGTTGTGCATGAATTGTCTATAGCGTTAGCTGCATGCATCTTTTTCGGCCACACACACGCGCGCACACGAGCTGGGTGCACACTCTGCATCCTTGCCATGGCGATGCATGCAGAGCAAGTTCCATTGTTTTCTCTTGGCAGTAAGTACATGGTCAACTGGGACCCTTGGATTTGTTTGTTCATTTGGTCCAAGACACTCAGCAATTTGGGCAGCCAAAGCAGTGGAGGTGGACATTAAAGGAAGTGGGAGTGAACTCCGCGTGGGGAGTGAGAAAAGACAGACAGACAAACCTGCGTGTAGAATCCATCTTTCTTCGCATGCCAAAGAATAGCTTTCTAAAACTACTAATTTAACGTGCTGATTTGTGTTTGTCCTGTGAAGTCCAATCACAAGCGCAAGTGCAACACGTTCGCTTGTCGTTTTACTCTGTTGTCGATGTGTGATAATGGCAATAGCGATCACTTCGATGGCAGAGTCAAAAGGATAAAAGAAAGATAACGTGGTAATTAATTGACTAACAATAAATCAAATCTATGCTCTTCTGTGATGATAGATAGCTAGCGGACCTTAAAAGTGCAATGAGAAGCTGGGATTTTTGGAGGTGGGAATTCTTGGACACAAAGATGCATGTAACAGTGAGATCGAGTCTACGCTATGAAGGCAGTAAATAACTCACGGAGTCTCTGACGACGATGGAAGGATGGGCAGTGTTGTTGCAGAGGTCCAAGCAGACCTCCATCCCCGAGTTGCCGCACCCCACCACGAGCACCCTCTTGTCGCGGAACGCGTCGCCGCTCTTGTACAGGCTCGTGTGCAGGATGGGCCCTTTGAAGTCCTCGGCCCCGTCGAAATCCGGCCAGACCGCCTCCGCGTTCTCCCCTGTGGCCACCACTAACCACCGACACAGGTACTCCCGCTTGTCCTCCTTGCCGCCCATCGCCACCGCCTTCACTCTCCAGAAGCCGAGGGCCCCGTCGTACTCTGCGCTGGTGACGGTCTCATTGAAGCGAGGCCGGATGTCGAACTCTCGCGCGTAGGCCTCGAGGTACGCCACGAACTGCTGCTTCGTGGGGTACGTCGGGAACGAGGAGGGAAACGGCATCAGGGGGAGCTCGCAGAAGTGCTTCGGGAGGTGGAGGTGAAGGCGGTCGTACGTCTTGAGCTGCCAGAGCGAGGCGATGCAGTTGGACCGCTCGAGGACGACGCTGGGGATTCCTTTCGCCTTGAGGCAAGCGGCGACAGCCAACCCCGACGGCCCGCCGCCGATGACGATCGACCCCGGGATCCAAACGCACTTCTCAGCCTTTGCGGCGATCACCAGAGGCTTCATCAATACGTCGCAACTGTTCCCCGAGCTGTCCTTGCGGTGATCGTAGAAGAACGGATCATGAACTCGTTTACATTCAGCTTCTCGCCACCAATCCATGAAGCAAAAAGGTTTGAAGCTGCCGCAGAGCTTGCTAATATTGATCTGGAGAAGAGTAGGCTCGGTAATACTAGTGGTGAGCACAGGAAGCAAGAAAGATCCTTTTCATAAGGATTCTAATGTTCCCGGACTAAGAAGAAGTAGGATAGAGATGAGAGAGAGGAGATGTAGAAAACATCGGATCTTGCTTTCTTTTCTCCTCGTATGTACCGCTGGTGCTTAGCAAATCTTGGAGAAGGATTCTTTCTTTCGCTCGTCCAAAAAGGGACTTCTCCTGATGCTACAGGAAACCCTAATCCATGTGCCCTCCACAAGCTCCGGGGAAGGAGATGGAGAAGCTGGGAAGAGAGAGAGAGAGAGAGAGAGAGAGAGAGAGAGAGAGGTGGAACAAAGTGAAGAGCGAGTGGTATTTATATAAGCATTTGGCCAAGTGTTGGAAGACTTTGCTCGCAAAGGGGACATTTGGAGGTGTGGCATCTCCAACTGCTCATTATCACTATCATCATTGGATTTAGATGTGATGCACACAACTTACCACATGAGAGCATCTGTTGCTTTTGGGGATGGAATTTTTCTTTATGTGGGTTTTACTAACTTATCTACATCATCATCATCATCTTGATTCTTTGTTGTCGAAGATCTAAGATTGATTTACGAGGATCTAATAAATTTATTATTATTAATTTTAATTTAATTATTTTGATCAATGATTTTGATTTAGGATCTTAATAAACGATATGATATAGTATTAAGATATGATGGGAGACTCAAATAGAAAAAGACTGTCGGAGTAAGAAGACTTATACATTGAGGGTTATAGCTCATATACATCGTACTAGGATTTTATTTAGACTATACTGAACTTGAATGGTGGAGATTTTAATACCTCCAACTAATTTTCACTTCAATGAAGTTGATAAATCAATTAACCCATTAAACTTAGGTCGAAGATGATTAATATATATAATATATTAAATATTTAAAGAGAAATAATTTTACCGAGGTTCGGAACAAATTTCCAAATACCATTACCATAGATCACAATTACTAGAACAATTTTTTTTTAATGAGTAACTAACAGCACTATCTTAGTGTTGCTTGGAGTGGCCTACAAAGCTCACTTAAGTTTCTAAGAAGGAAATTAAATCTATTGTGATGTTAGTAGATCAAGCACAAAGTTTGTAGATTCGAAGTGATGGAACAATTTCCAGACAGGATCAGACAATGAGCTGCAGGCCTTTTCCTCCCCCCATTGTCGTCTAAAGCTTGCAATCCGTACTCCTCGAAGAAAACAAAACATTTGCATCAATAAGATGGCTCCAAATCTAAAGTGAGAAGAATCAAAGCAAAGTGTGGGCCAACTTAATAAGGAGACAAGTATATAAATAAGACAGCACTATAGCATCAAAATCTCAAGATCGTAGTGGGAATTATGGTGTATGATGATGCCAAGCTTCCCAACTACGTATAGAAAAACATATCACATCACACTTGAAAAGTACTTCCATCTTTGTTATGCTTTTCTTTGGGCCTCTTCCATTAGTGATGTGAGATTATTGATGTTATTATTATGCTTTTGCTTGTCCCTCTTCACCACAATGCTATGTGAATCTCCTTTTTAACTTAATCATTCTGTTTTCGGTTTTTCTTTTATGGAAGAGATGAACCTACTCCCTCAAACTATGTTTTTGAGGTTGACCCAGGAACAACGTTGTAGTCAACATTTTATTTTATTTCATTTTATTTTATTCATTTTTCTTTGAAAAAGAAAAAAAATATATAACTTTATCATACAAGAGTTGAAGCGATGAAAATCGAAAAAAATATGGATAACGAGATGTTGAGATAAACATATGATGTCAGAGGAAAGATACCAAAAGGAAATACTTTTATTTACGAATAATTAGGTGTAGTTTTAATAAAAAAATAAAACGAGGAAGGATTATTTAAAATAGTATAATTATATAATAAGAAAACTATGATACCAAGAAAGGTAGAGAGAACTAGAAATTATAACTAAACATTTAAATTAATTTAACTAAGATTGTTATCATATACTTATCTCAATTGCAGAAAAAAAATATATACACATAGTCAAACTCCCAATTATGATCCTATGGCTTATTATTGTTGTAAGGAATATTCACAAAATATAAAATATTTAATTGGTTTAGCTATTAATAAGGTTTGGAATAACATTGTTAGTTACATGTGTCGTAAAAGTCAATCATGTGAATAATGACACGTGTGATACGTTGCATAATATTTTTTATTAATATTTATTTTGATATTTTTTATTTTATATTGGATAATTAATATATATTGTGAAGTCTTTGGATATGGGCAATAAGAATTAGATCATGATAATATCATAATAATGAGATCAATTCACCTTCAAACACAGATCGCTAAATATTATCGATCATAGGTTACTCAAGAGGAACATCGAGATAACTGAACAGATCGGTGTGCTATATACTCGTACATATGATGAAATCAATTGATCTCATATCTATTTGTGTTGGGATACTAGAGATATAGTACAGGTGCTCATTAGAGAATGAGTCAATTGAATAATCCGCTTATAGAATGTTAAATAGTTAATGATACCTCATTATCAGATAATAATTTCGTAATCCTAGTTATGTATCTGGTCCTTAGACTTAAGATATAAAAGGTGTATTGTTTGAGTAATTCATTCTTTGATACCGAATTTATAGGTTTGGAAGTTTCAAATCTAATATAGACGGTCATTAGGAATAGTAGGCAACCTTATAAAGTTAATTGAGTATCAATAAAGGATCTTCCACTGTCGGTATCATAAGAGGAATATCCTGTATGCTCTCACTTTAGCAAATCCTTGACTATGGTCAATCGGATCATAATGAATCCGATTAACGTGAGAATCAAATTAAGAGAGAAGTTCTCTGGGAGAATCCGATTAAGGTGAGACTCGGATGGATATCATATGAGCATGATAGCATCATGTTTTGTATACAATCTCTCAGATATTAGATGGATGAGGGACTATAGATACATAATAATAAAGAGTATATATGTCCAATAGTGTAGTGGCCTAATACATCAATAGTTGATGAGAGTAAATTATTATGAGGATAATAATTCACTAAGTCAGAAGGAGTTCTGATATGTGCAACTCATGGCCAGCTCGATATTGGGAAGAGTCACACACTTCTGATATGTGCAACTCATGGCCAGCTCGATATTGGGAAGAGTCTCACACACACACACATATATATATATATATATAGTGGACAACGCGACAAATAAAGAATTAGATATGAGATATCCAATAAGTCATTATTTTTTCATATTCATTAGGTGAGACCCAAAAGGGATTAGAGTGATTATTGGGTGATGATTCAATATCCATTAAGTCAAGATAATTAAATGAAGATCCAATATTCATTAAGGTAGGATCCATTAGAGTAAGTAAAGATGGCTCTCTATGTATAGAAGTTAGGGCTTAAAGAGATTATAGGCTAGACCCATTTAGTCACAACATCTTTCATCTCTTCCTTGCCTCTTCCTCTAGTTGACTGTCCTCTCTTAGTGTGAGAGGATAGCAAGAGGGATCGATTCTTTCTTGGTTGTTGTAGTATAGTGGTGCATGAATGAGGAAAGAATGTGCTATGAGAGGAGGTGCATCACCGCTGCATTTGCTACGTGGATCATTACTAGAGAGAAGTGCAAAAGCTCATTCATCTATAGGGATCTACATATTTGGGGATATAAATCTCCTCTATACGAGAATGTCTCAACCATTTTACGCAATTATATGATTTTGTCAATTTTGAGTTTTATGCTCCTCATCTTCGCAAGATGATTCGATAATATTATTTTTAAAAATTAATTTTTATTTTTATTTTTTATTACCTATGTGATGCTTTTTATGATTTCCCAACAAACATAGCTTCAACGAGGAAGACTAGATTCACAATTTAGCTAACTTCTATAAATTAAGTTAGGATAATTTTAAAAGTATCTATTTTTCTTAGTATTTATCTCTTCAGTTAATTATAGATATGGAACATCAACACCATCGACCTCAATGTTTTAAAGAAAGAAATTAATATTTTTGGCCATCATTGTCAATACATTTGGTATAAACAATACATTTGGTATAAACAACATAGACAATGTAAATAGTACCAATGCAAAAATAAATAAATAAATAAATAACATAAAACTGTTGATCTTGATGTAGGCATCATAAAATATGGTATAACTTGGAAAAAACTTGATGTCACACCATGCACCAAGTCAAGCATTGCATTTCTACTTTTCATAAGCACTTGATGAGTAGAAGGTATGGAAAAGACTGATCTTCTCATTTTTAAGATTCCATATGCATTATATCTTATTAAATGCTGTGATTTCCAATCCAAGTACTTACCTATTGATTGGATTTTGACTGGTAGGTTGTCATACTTCACATAACAACACCTTTTCATGGAAAACTATACCCCTTTTTACAATTTTGGACTACAATCAAACTTTAGAAGGTTCTAAACAATATAATATTTCTCAATTGGTACCTAAAGAAATTTAGGTTATAAAAGAAAAAAGGAAAGGAAAGAATGTAATTATCAACTCATGACAAAACATTTTTTTTTTTTTTTCTGAAAGCCACTTCAACTCAATCTTAATGGAGCATAATTTACTGTTATTATAAGGCGAAAATATTTCATAGGAACCCGCTTAAGCATTTCGATGATCCAAAGTCACTCCTACAGTACAAGTTTCGTTGGATGATTCTAACACACAAGCATTTGGCCTTTGTGTTAGGAACAAGCGAGGAACACTCAAATTTGAATATTGTCGTTTTCTCTCTCTTTCCTGTTTTTTTTTTTTTTTTTTTACGATTTCACTTGTTTCGATCCTTTATATAAAAAAAATTATTTTTGGGATATTAATATCATTCAAAACTTCAAGACTGAAAAAAAATTCCTGTTACTCCTCTGTGTCATGCACATATGAAGGACGGTCGTATTTTGTCTTGTGTCGTTCCATTGGAAGACGATATTTTTTCCTTCGAGTTTTATTTTTACAACTTTCTCATTTTATTTCAAACCTATTTATTGTTAGATTTGTTAATTAAACTCGATCTAGTTCGATTTATGCTTTTAACACTACACACACACACACAAATTGAAGCTATAAAAAATATAAATCCTCACGTTCTATTAGTTCTTAGGAGTAAAGAAACATTGTCATACCTAAAGCACAGCATCTAATAACTTTGAGTGATGTCCAGGTTTTCGTATATAATATGACCCACCTTTTAAGTAGCAAACCACTTGAGGTTCCCATCATTTTGAGATAAACAATGCGTCAATTTGAGAAAGGAAGAGCATCTTCAAGATGCATAGAATCTTACTAAATCTTGAAGATGAATGCCATATGTTGAACCAGCAGAAGAGACCATGGTTTCCATGACAACATTGCAGAACAACAGCTCCTGTTTCACGTTGTGAGTCAGCAGAAACACAAATGATCTTTAGTATCACTCTCACTCTAAACTCCTCTCTATTAGAGAGATCAATAATAAAGTTCAAATCAGGAGAGCTGATAAGGTCTGGTGGTCTCATTGGCCATCTTTTCTTTCTGATGTATCTATCAACTTGATTTAATTCATTTTTATTCGAAGAACTTTTCTTTCTCTTAACATTCATTATTCCATCAGTGAGAAACTGTCGAGTGTTCAAAGTGTTTTTCTTCGAATCTCTCTGCAATTAAAACCTTAAGACACACAAGATATTGATATAACAAACACATTCTTAATCACAAAGGATTTATTTTCATACTTGAATTCTCAGTCTCCATATAATCTTATTCTCTTTTCAACCCTAACAAAAGATCATATGCAAATGAAAAAAAGAAAAAAAGCTACTGACACAAAAAAGATTTATTTGTGACCCTCCAAATTCCTTGAGATCATGAAAAACATCCAAAAGAATTCAGTTTTGGATTACATTACATACATTGCCTGCAAAAAGCATGAATCTGTGATGAGTTGACTGTGGTTAACTCCACCAGAAAGCTGCCCATATAATGAGATCACTCATTGCTAATGATCGAGTGGGGGACAAATCCAAGTAACAACCATAGTATTTGGATTGTGCTGCACTGCCACCTTTGCCCAACACCATTCCCTCCCCAAACACATCCATAAAGAAAGTGGCCTTTAGAGTCCATTTCAGACATCAACTCATCCACTTGTTATCAGTGAGTTTTGTGCCAAGGGAAGGAGGATTAGACTCAGTACCACTTGAGTTCATATAATAAGGGGAACTGAAACATGATTAAATGGCAGTGGGTATGCAACTTTCCCATGATTTCCAAGTGCAAGTGATACAAGATTTTGGGAGATCACATTATTATCACTCAACATTCTACTTGTACTTCCTCCACAAGAGATCAGAAAAACAACTCCACTTGCATCAATGCTTCTGATCCACACTGTCTGCTAAGGCCAAAAGGGTGGACAAAAAGACCTATTACCACTCTCTCATCAAGATAAATAAAGAAAAGAGTATGGTTTAGTAGTTAGGTATAGAGGCTCGTGGAATTAAAGTTGTCATGATGGAGATGTTGGTACCCTTTGTTCATCTTGATAGAAAGAAGGGATATAATTATCAAGAGGAAGAGTAGACAAGTTTCGATCTTCTATATTTCTCTCAAGAAAATTCTTTACAAATTCAAAAACTCTTTTCATTTCATGACCTAATATATAGGGTTTATATAGCCCCAAAAATAGATTATATTAATTATATTCGAGATGAATCATTCGAAACCTTTTCAAAAACCAACAATCAATTTAACTTATTCTTTCATAGACTTTTAATCTATTTTTTTTTTCTTGATGTAATGAATCTCCTTCTTGATACAATGAACCTTTCTTTTGATGAAATGAATCTCTTTATAAAATTTGAACAAGTTTAATTCTAACACGCTTGTCCCCAACCAAGCAAATGCATATAATAGCTTCACTTAGGAATCACCACAAGAAAAAGGGCATTATGTAGATACCACGGGAACTGACTTCGGTAGGTAGAGAAGCTTTTTGGAAGATGAGGAGGAATTCAATTTGTGTGAAGAATTTAGCTTAATTGTTCTTTGATGATTCATCCACTTATCCATTCCCTCAACTTGAGGAGAGCTTTCTTTTGGCAGACTTTTTTCTTTCTTTATAATAAACGTAATCCAAGACAATGGATAGATTAGGTGACAGATCAATCAAGCATTAAGAATGGATAGTACATGTTTGCAATATCCTTGGCACCTACCAATACCTTCTTCCTCTTCTTGAAGGACCTGAGGTAAAAGGATCACCAAAAACTAGCAATTCGTGCTCTGTAGCTTAATGTGATCTCACAGGCCATGTCTGAGTGAGTGCTCACCATTTCCATCAAGCAATTAGAGTGCGGAGATCCAACGTTAATAGCATGGCTTGTGTGCATATCGTTGTGGAACTACTTAAAGCACTTGCAATCTAGAAATATGTTCGACTACCCTATCAAAGTCATCTCTGGTGACCTTTGGAGACTTATATGAGTTAAATGCTAAACCGTATATATATATATATATATATATATATATATATATATATATATATATATATATATGTTTATATAGTATGTGTGGAACTACCAAATTAGTATAAAGATATCAAAGGTGCTATTTAGATGCTTGGATCGAATTCTAGCATTGATTCTTCTTTGTAAACATTATGAAAAAAGCAGATCATTTATATTGATAGGATTCACAAATGAGGTGGTCTTGCCAAAGCTAAAGGACATTGGTAAATTGTGCAAATTATGCATCTGATTTGTGTTCATTTGATGTTCAAGAAACAAACTAGATTACCTAAATGTCCAAGAACATCATCTCTTTTGGCATAAGCCTGGCTAATTGGGCCTTAAGTCTTGAAAGATGACAAGGTAATAGAAATCAAGCCAAGAAGATTGTTGGAGTGGTGGAATTATTGAGCATAGGCAATTGACCTCAGAATCTATGAAAGTAAAAAAGGAGGAAGAAAAGCTATTCTCATACGCTTCCACTAATCAATAGGCATTCTTCTTGTTCTAAGATTGAAAATGAACCCATTTATAAAATATTATACTGATGGAGAAAATTTTAATCCGATGACTCAGCCCCAAACCCATTTCGATTACTTATATTAACTAGTTAATAATATCTTTTTACTCTTCTCTCTGTCCCTCGTGATAGATTTGTCTATGCACACTATAATTGGTACTAAAAACTTATGCAATTTCAATTATTTGAGATCGACTATATGAATTTTTCTTTATCATCGAGTCTCATAAAATGTCATATCCTTAGTTAAATTAAGAATAGTTAGATATTTAGATATAGTTTCTAGTGAGATAGTTTGTGACTCTTCTATCTCTCATCCTACTACTACTTATGCTAACTATTTAGCTCAGTTTGTGATCCCTTTGTTAGTATATAAATCAACATTTCATGCAGTACTAAATTGGTGCTTTAACAAGAGTGACATTTAATGAATAATTAGTATTGTTGTGATGAAGTATCACTGCTCTGAAATGATACATGTAGGAGGATGTGGAATATCCAGATCAGAAGGATATAAAAGATAGATGAAAAAAGAAATGAAAAATTAAACTCATGGCTGGTTTTTCACAAAAATTAATGCTACAAGTACAAGTTTTTGACTTTTCAATGAACTCCTCTTTATTTTTATCAGTTGGCTATTAGCAAAGTTTCAAATTGGTAGCAATGCAATAGTCTTCTCTTACAAAGTGGTATCACAACTTCTCTTTATCCTGTAGAAGAAGAGCCAATGGAATGAACTGATGATGAGAGCAAACATAACAGGAAAAAGTAGGTTGTGTCATTTGATGTGTCACCATCCCATCCATATCAGCCAAATTTACCTTCCACAGCACTCTTAAATCTACCCAAAAATCTGCAGTTGGTGTTGCAGATATCACTACATTCAAGAAAGTAGATTCTCTTTTCTAAAGACTTGCTCGATGTGGACAGGTGAAGCATGCATTAGAAATCTGCTTCCTCTCCTTTCTGTATCCCTAAAGCTTCAATGATCTACATATCCGATGAAAGGTTCTTATCCTTTGCAGAAATAGCTGACAGCTTGGAAGTACTACTGCTAAGCCACACCAACTTTGCCTACTTGTGTCTCTGAAGCATTCTCTTTGAGCATCACAGAGTGCAACAGCTTTTTACTTGCTGTCTGTCACCCCACTTTCACCCTGAAAAGGTTTGCATTGGTTATTCCATTTGAGTGTATAAGGGAGGGATCCAATAAGATCTTAAAGACGAAGAAAGACTTGTCTCTAGCTTTTGCTTGGATCCTTTTGTTTCTACATGTAAATTTCATATTCTGAATGGCTTTTGATCTTTCCTCTTGGGTATGATTCAAACTAGTGTCTTGTCAACTATTGATCACACCTCAGCATGGCACAAGTCTTCAAGTTGGTATTTTTTTCTCATTCTCCAACATTCTTTCAGCATGTAGTTTCAATACTTTGTCCAGTGTAAACTCACCTTGAGCTGATCAATTATATGAAACCATAGTTTGATTGCTTAGTTGATATCATGATCTTGATTGAAGATCAAAGATATATCTTTTAGAGAGTTCTCAAGATACTTATCTTGTAGAGTCAAAGAAATAAGATGCATCACCATTTGAATCTTGTTTCATAAGCGGAGCAGCTTGTGTTGACAGCCAGCACTGACGTATCATTGCATGTAGGCTTTGCAGCAGCTCATAGGTGGAGTAGGAAGATGAGGGGTGGGAACAGAGCTTGTGTTGTCTGTAAGCCTAGCAGCTACTGCATGCCCCTAAGGAGATATAGAATCCAGAATCTCTCTTGCATCCATATGAAGAGAAATGCTTCATATGTATGCATGTTTTTATCAGGCAAACATCCATTTGATCTTACTTTATTTGACCAGAACTG
Organism: Musa acuminata AAA Group; assembly: GCF_036884655.1. Lineage (NCBI taxonomy): Eukaryota > Viridiplantae > Streptophyta > Magnoliopsida > Zingiberales > Musaceae > Musa > Musa acuminata. The sequence goes on along the minus strand of NC_088328.1, from coordinate 31,171,363 downwards.
ATTCCTCAAGCTTGCAGACTCCTCGGCTGTCGGTTCCCTTTGTTCTCAGAAAAAAGCAGAAGAGAATCAACACCAGCACAAATCCCAAACCATATCGATGCACTCGGAACCTCCAGTGACAAGTAATCTTTGAACCTTTCCATGGAGATCAAGCATGCAACAGGGGAAGAACAGGAAGACAAAGGAAGCCCGACAGAGTGAATCCATCGTGAGAGAACTCGTTAAACACGATCAAAGATTGCATCACAAGCTAACACTAAAGAGAAAACACTGCAACAAACCACTTAGCGGCCAAAAAGAACAACCCAGATATCAGAGAAGGCCTGCAGGATGACAAGATGGAGGTGAGGGGAGTTGAGACAGAGATAGGATTGCAGCAAGTTCTCTAAGTCTTCGGCTTCGAAGATTTGCCTCTCCGTGATCATCTCCGCCATCGAGCTCCGGAAGTCGGTGTAAGGATCCCTCGATCGCTTCACCACCGCGACGCCGTTCTTGGCTGCGGGAGATCGGACGGAGACCAGGGGTTGAAGCCCCTTGCACACTCCCCAAGGTTCGTACTTCCTACCGCCGCCGCGGCGTCGTCGTGGAGGACGCTCGGGTTCTTTCTTCTTGTTGTTGTTGTTGTTCTTCTTCTTCTTCTTCTTCTTATTGGACGTCGGCCTCTGGTAGAAGTCGCAGGAGTCAGAGGAGAAGCTCCTCGATGAAAAGAACGCCTCGGCCTCCTCTTCCTTTCCTTCGCGCTCTTCGCTGCTGAAGAATCCGTCTACTTGATCGCTTTCAGTCGACGAGGAGCTGCTGAATCCGTAGCCGTTGGACAAAAGTCTCTTCTTTTTCTTCCTCTTGATCTCCTTCCTTTCTCCCATGGCCTTGTCGATGCAATGATAGTAGTAAGAACTCTTCCGTGGCGAGGAGGGAGAAGCAGGATTCTCCTTCTTTCTTCCCTTGGAATCCTTCCACTTGTCATTCTTTGCCATCAAGGATGCAGATTGGTGGGATGGTTTACACCCGCTGCAATCCACTGACCGCGGCAGCGCAACAGCAACCGCTGTGTGCCGACGGTGATCGCCAGGCACAGCGAAAGAAAGCGAACGACGACCGAGGCCATGGTCGCGGTGTTCCACCTCGAAGACCGGCTCTGCTCCGGCCGAGGCGGCGGAGGTGGAAGTGTTGCAGGAGGAGCGGAGGAACATGCGAGCCAGTCGCTGCTTCAGCCTCCTGCCCGTACTACTACCACCACTACAACTCCCGTTGATCTCCATGTCGGCTCTCGTGCATTCAAACGGAGAGAAGACGGTGCAAGGCAGAGCAGAGCAGGAGGAGTTCATTTATGAACCGCGACTCGGATGCGGTGGCGAATCCACCATAGATATCGGATCTATTGTTTGATAGGAATAGATACGGAATCTTACGCTGTTATTGTCCAATAATTATTATTGTTGGGAGAAGACGGCGCACGTGGATCCATTCATGGGCTCGGTCTCATGCAGGAAGAAGTAATAATATTTCTTAGATCGAAAAAAAAATGATAAAAAGTTATTTTTATGATAATTTATCTTAAATTCCAACTTAAATGTAAGTAACAATTTGAGCTCTGCATAACATCAGCAAGTATGACCATGGCAGATGGAACCTACAATTACAAAGTTTCAGATCCAATGCCTATACAGAAGTAGTAGCCTTTGTTCTTGGAAAACTCACAATCAATACAAGTTTTAGATCCAATGCTTACACAAGAGTAACCTTGTTGTTCTTCAAAAAGAACAAAAAGGACAAACTCACTGATACAAACTATTAGACACACATTATCTATGTAAGCAGCTTTGGGCATTAACATGCTATGAACAAACAAAGTAGTTGGTGACCAATTTGAGTTCCCAAAGCCCAACCACTGCAATTTTCTCTTGGGATTACACTTTCCAAAGAACAAACAAGGCAAACTTTGAAATCCATGTGGAGGGAAGACAGCAGTGGGACGAAGGAGGTGGTGAACCTCGTCGCCTCTCCTGTCCTCTTGGGCTCTCTTCCCCCCATAGCACACGCTGTCGGCTTGCCAATGTCCACTTGCTCTGAGGACTCGAAAAGGTGGAAGAAGAAAAGGAACACAAGAGGAAGGTTGACGACACCAATATTCTTTCCCCTGTCTCATTCGATTACCAATGACTTCATTTCTGACTCCCACGAACGATTCTGATGAGATTAGAGGCTTATCTCCTCGAAGCCTTCAGCTACGCTGCAAACAGGACATCCAACAGCAAAAGAACAGCCACGCCATGGAACTTTCACCACATTTTAAGGGCCTTCCATGTGATGCTGCAACGATTACATCTACTCACTCGAATACAGTGAAGGCTTAGCAGTAGAGCTATACCTTCAAATGCTTATTGATTCAGTAGCCAAGCACCCTATTTTCAGAGAAATTGTAAGTAAACAAGAGAGTATAATTACGAACTAATTACATATTATCTCTTGTAATTAATTATCCTTAATATCTCAATTTTTATACTTTCGAAAATCATATTGGGGTCCATATACTTACGAAAGTAAAATATTTAATCTCGATTTTTCTCACGTCGTCGACTCTGCTAACGAAAATGCCTAAGTACTCGGTGATAAACCGAAGTAACACAAAGTCAACACATGCTCAATGATAAACCTTACGATATTTTTGTCAACAAAGTCGACGACGTGAGAAAAAATGAGATTAAATGTTTCACTTTCATAAATATAAAAATCTCAATATAATTTTTGAAATTATAAAGATAAGAATGTTTAATACAACTAATTAGTTCTACGATTACTCACATCTCATATGTAGATTCATATGAAGCTTGAAGCACGCGAACTGCCGATTGGGATTCATGTTGACACATCAAAGTTCGATAATAATAATATCTACAAAAGCATCCACAAACAAATAATATGGTTGGCACGTAAAAATTAAGGAAAATGACACCCAATTAATTGCACAAAAGCTTATCGAGGAGAATATAATAAGATAATGATCTGCCACCAGCCCTCTTTGTCAACGTGCAATCATTGCCCCCAATCATACCATTAAATGATTCCTGGAAACATACTTCATAATTGCAGATAGAGATGTATTTATACGGCCCAAACCATTGAATCAGACCACTCTTATCCTTAAATTTATGTAAACTTGCAGATGGAGTGACATATAAATATGTAAAATCTCCATGACTTTTTTTTTCTAATAATCTAGTGGTCAAAACCAATTCTCTCTCTCTTTTTTTTTTTTTCTTTGATCAAATCTATATACCAATCATATTAATTAGTATACTGTTTCAGATGAATTAACACATCTGCATATAAGACAATACCAACCATGTCATTGTGTACCCTCAAAGTGTTTGTTCATCAATCTATATGCCATGACAATACAAGTCACCATCAGCAGGAAGGAGGTGATCGCCATGCACGCCACTGGCAACCAAAGAGGAGCTGTAAACACCCAGAGGAGGATAAGTTCAAATATTTTGTATAGTTTGGTGTGAATTTTCCTCAGAAAGAAAAAGATATTATTAATCTTTTTTTTTTCTCTCAGGAATTCTCCATGCCTTTGTGATTGCATGGCAGTGGTTGCAATTAACAAGATTATCTTTGACATGGAGAGAAGTGATAAGATTTTTGCCTCATATTTATCTCCCCACCCCTCCCAAACAACAAAAACATTCTGCCATGTGGAAAGGATTGATTGAGAGAGAGAGAGAGAGAAAGAGTGCGTGTGTGTGTGTGTGCGTTCTCCCACAAGTCCACAGTTAAATAGAGGGAAAAAAGGCTGGATATTATGATGTCAGAGATCAGAGATAAGAGTAGGGGACAGTGTGCATGCGTTATCCTTCTAAATCTTTCGGTCTTCCACAGCATGCAGTTATTAATCCAGTGAAATAGGAGCAGATTTCTCAATTGGATCAGCACTGGATTTGGGGAGAGAGGCAGAATGCTGGAGGGGAAGGCAATGATCCAGGACACAGACATGCCAGTGAAGATGCAGCTGCAAGCCATGTCCTGTGCTAGTGAAGCTCTCGACCTCTTTGATGTCCTTGACTGCAAAAGCATAGCTACCCACATAAAGAAGGTAATTTCCCCTCTCTCCTTTCCACATCAATTTTCCAATTCCTCCATGGTTGGACCTTCTGTCAGCCCCTTCTTTTCTTGTGCGTGTTGATGTTCCAGGAATTTGATCTGAGGTATGGGCCTGGATGGCAATGTGTGGTGGGTTCCAACTTCGGGTGCTTCTTCACCCACACAAAGGGCACCTTCATCTACTTCTGCCTGGAGACACTCAACTTTCTCATCTTCAAAGGAGCTGCTGCTTAGCCAACCCAACCACCTGCACAAAATAGCTGTTGGGCTTGTTATGATGGTAGCTCCCGAGAGCTGAAGATGAAAAGAGGTAATTCTCTGACACACTGAAATGTGGCAGAATATGAGAACAGATATTGAACAATATAGTGACATGCTTCATACTTAGGTTTCAGATCAAAGTTCTACTTTGCTTTCTCTGCTTTATAATGTGAGGGAACGAAATGAGAAACTTTTTTCTTACCTTTTGAGAAAGCCTATGTGTGCAGATATATCAGTGCTGGATCTGAACATCAAATGTCATGACCCTCCGATTCTGCTTGTCTTAGTTTATAACTTCAGAGACATTGGCAAAAAGTTGCATCACTGGTGATCTTTATTTCAATAAGTTGTGGACTTGCAGCAGAATTTCCTGCAAAGAAATTATACAAACTATTATTTTTATTAGGTAATTCATGAATGTTTCTGAATTCCTTCTTTGGCATTAAAGGAAGCAACCATTTGCGAATCTATACAAGCTTACAGAACTGAAGTTTCACGCGGCAATGATCTTAAAAACAGATCATCAGCTGGTTAGGTGACCTCCATAAGCTTAGAAAGGTATCATTCCACAAGATGAAGGTCATGCCTAGATAGTTCAATGGAGACAACAGAAATCCAATAATTCACTGGAAGTCCATTGTTGGGTGACTCATTAGAGAATTCTGTACAGTCGGATGGAAGTCTTAACAGAAGAAACTGCTTCTAAGAGTAGTTCTTGTAATTGGTATCAGTTTCTCTGTTCTTGAGTAGCAGCTTATAGGCAACCAAATACTTCTTACAGTAAACTATTTTACCCCTGCCAACAGCAAACAGATATCATAGTATGATGTCAACTTCTTACATTAAAGACAAAAGTTTCTTGAAATGTTTAAGAAAAATGATAACTCATTATACAAGCAGAAACTTCTAATACCTTTTTTCTTCCCAATTTCAGGTCACATATATCAAAGATGAGGTCAATTTAAAAACTTTGGAAGGAGAAGAGGAACTCAAAGTTATGATTTTTAAAACTTTGAACTAGGCTTCATTCCCAGGCATATCTACTTTTCACATATATTTTACTTTTTCTTTTCACATATCCTAATTCAACTAACCAATATCAGTGAAAATAGAATGGTAGAGGACAAACAATGCAATTAACAATTTGCATAGAGGGGATGGAGAATAATATGTGCTTTCTATATGAAAACGGTATATAGATAATTTGTCCCACGATGTTCAAAATACTGAGCAAGGAAAAACTGGTAAACAAAAGAATATGACAGATAAGAAAAAATGAGGAGGGAAAGAGAGGACCATGTTAGGAATAACCACATTATGGGGAGCAAAGAGTAGAATCTAAATAGGCACAAAAATGGAGGAACTCCTTGGCGCTGTTTGGAAGAAACAAAGATCTTATCCATGGACCAAACAGGATGGAGTGTATATTCGAGAAGAGAAAGGCCAAGGTCTACATGGTGGGTATCTATTTATAGATTTGATGAATGTTTTGGCAACACCTGATGCAGACTTAAAAGAAAAATTGTTTGTTAGTGTGACAACCTGTAGTGCCAAACCAAGTCAGTGATACAAGGCACAATTATTTTAAGAAGGAAGAAACACAGAATCTTAGTTTCGTGGTTTTTAACAAAGATCAGATACTTAACAAATGAATATATTATTCTGGCTAGTAAGATCAGACACTTAACAGTATTATATTAATTTTTGAACTTTCTTATGATTTTTTTGTTTAGTTTAAATAATGGTTTTATAATTTATCAAATTTTCACAAACTTTTTTACTATACACTGTGTCATTGACAAGTTGGAGTCATCGATAACCACATGGAGTAAGTTTCATTTAACTTGAATTATTCTAAGTAACTTAACAATCTTGATTTCCATTTTATGTTACGATGATCCCCATTTGGAATCAGATAGAATTACTTGGATTTTAAGAGTTAAGACCATCTTCGAAAAACTTCATCCATATCACCATCTCATGAGTCAAAGATATTTCTACAAATTGGATTCCTGAAGTTAGGGCTATAATGATAGTTCTTAGGTACGAGTCCTCCGAGAAGCAAAATCTTTTTTGAGATGAATCCTTCGACAAGGACCTCATAGAGTTTTTAATTTCATGTACAAGTTAAAATTTGGATGAAATAGCGTGTTATATAAGCTTGTAATTTTCAATCCAACGAAAGAAATTTGATGAGGATACTTATTTTTAGAACAATAATGTTCAAATTGATAACTCCTCATGTTGTATAATGTTTCATACCCCTTAATTATTGCAACGCTTGTCTTAATAAAAATTGACCAATTTAAATAGATTGACAATGAAAAATAACAACAACATTCACCATGTCAATGAGATGAAAAGGATGTATGAAAAGTCCCAAGTAGAAAACACAACTCTTACGATATGTGTTCTTTTAGTGGATATACACCATAAACATGCATGGTCATAAATGCCTAAAAGCAAATGGGGGGTTTGTAATAATTGTTTCATGTTTGGATAACATGATCTCAACCCTAGCACAGACTCAGCTGCTGCAGCTCCACTCAAAAGGATCGACTAACGTCTAAACAGATCCAGGGACTTGAAGGTTCAGAAAGTTGTGTATACATATATACTTGCACAGATTGCGGAGACATATAGGTAATATGTATGTCATATTAAAAGAACTGTTCATGCCATGAAACAACCATAGACTGACCAAAACATTTAGTCATCTCTGTGTAGAACATGAGACACACAGTTATGACTCTGCATTAGATATCAGAAACTTAAAACTACATCTGATAGATTCGAGGTAAATACTTCATATATCAATACACAACCAAACTTAAAATAACCAGAATGGATGAAACCCAATTTGATTCAAAGCGCTTGAACTTGATTGAAGAGTTTGACTATTAGCCCTTTAATCAATAGCACTTTTTTCAGCATGTTTACTCTAAAATTAGGAAATGCCAAGATGTGAATGTCCATATGTTAGTATCACTAAGCGGTGTGAATAAACTATCAATGAATTTAGTTAGCCTAAAAAAAAACAAAACTAAAATGCTTTAACAACTTGATCATTTGAACCTGATTCCAATGTTCTCAGTCCACAGACAACCTGAAGAAGCTCGGAGGAAGAAGAAAAATAAATTGCAAGAGAACCAAAGATCGTACGAGAATATGGAGTGTTTGGCTTATATGTTATGGTTTTAGATGACCCTTGGATGTGGTTCAGACATATCGACAGGTTGCATGATGGTAAACACAGGAGCTCTAGCAACTCTAGCTTCGGGTCGAACGATCCGCTTTATGAGTCGGTAGTAAGACAGCCACCATCTTCACTATAGATTGTCATGACGATCACCATCATCTGCATCGACACTAATGTAGTCGTCGAGCGACACCGCTCGACAATTTGTATCGATGCTGACGCAGACGTAGAGTGACCCTCATCTTTCTCTATTGCTCTCCTTATCTATAATAGTCACCCATGACCTCCTGCAATGCTGTCATTCGTCACTATACTTTCATAAATATAAATATGTCAATGTATTTTTTTAAAGTGTTGCTAAAGGTAACTAAATATAAAGAGTAGTTAATATGTAATTAGCCCAAAATACAATATTTTTTTTTTATCTCTATTTGAATTCGCTATTTTTTTTATTTTATTTTTGGGTTGATTCAAAACGTTAGGGACAAATTTAATGGATAAAACTGGTTCAATAAATTAAAATGATAAGAACAATAAGAAGAAAAGAATGGATTTTAATAAAAATAAATATTGATAAAATAGTTTGGGAGGCATAGATTCACATTAATGGCTTATAAATTTTTGGTCATCGGTACTCCTTTATATTTGAATGTTGGAACATGGAATAATATTTGTCTCATGGATGTTGACTGTTGACCAATCAAGTATCTATTTCCCTATATCGAGATAATGCCACTATAAATAGCACCAAGTGTACTGAATGAGACTATCAAGCTGCCTTTTTCTAATTTTTTTTTTTATTGGACCATTAGTTGTGGTTTCAGATCTGCTGCCAAATAATTTAATGAATGTTTTATTGGCCCGTGGTGTGGATGCCACTAATATTTTGCAGTTTAATAGATTAATTGGTGTATTAACTTTTATTAAACTTAAATTATCAGTTAAAATATTTAAACCAAAGTCAATAATAAAATATCTATTATATTTTTATAAGTCAATTTTAATATATCAAATATTTTGGGATAAGGGAGAATCGACACACAAAGACTTCTTTTCGAAATTATGCATAATTTTAGTAAATTATGCATAACCAATAAAAAGAGTCAAGAATGTAATATATAAAAATAATATTTTATTATTTCAAAACATCGAACTTTGATCTGACCTCCACTTAGCGGAATGCCATGTACTGGATGTGATTGCATTGATGTCTAAAATCCAAACAGTCTCCATCAAATAATTGCCCCTCCAACACCAATTATGCACCATTAATCAACTTCAATTTCACATTTATGTATTGAATCAGATTGCGATTTTCCATGTTATTTTTGTTGGATGCTTATCGTTGACTATGATGAATTCCATTGGATTTGCTTCCATAATTGTATTTTTCACAAAAATAAAACATATGTGTCTTGACTCCCACCGGAGTATGCTAACCATCATTTAATACCAATCACTGCAAGCGGTATCTTTTTTAGGCACATTAATATCTGTGTGATGCATACACTCAACCGTAGCCGTCCACTTGCCGATCCCAGCAATCATCGGACGGCAGTCGTATGAAGTCAATGCGTGACCCGTGATACATTTCTTACCTCTTTTTCACTTACCCGGCGTGGTACCTTCCTCGCGCGAGCGGCCCCCGCGTGGGACCGGTGGCCCACCTGCCATTAGACCGGCTATGCCCGGTGGACAGCCGTTGGGATTCAAAATGAGGAAGCGGAACCGAGTGGGCCCTCGAAGCGAACGGCACGGATCTCGTGTCGACTTCCGCGACGCGGTTCCTCGTCCGGACGATCGCCCGAAGGTGTCTCCAAGTTTAAACGTAGGGTTCGAAACCGCCCCCACACTCAAAAGATTGGACCTAAAAAGAACCAAGAAAAGGACCCCGGAGATGGAATAAAACAAATCTCTCCCCTCACTCGCTCATTCGCGATCTGAAGGAGGGGGAAGCTGGTGGAGATCTCGGCCCCCGGCGTCATTTCGATTTGCCGAGGCGCCGGCTTCAGATCGTGTCTGTTCCATCGGAGAGGTGAATTAATTATTGGCTCTGTTTTCCCCAGTTTGATTCTGGTTTCGTTTGGGAGGGGGACCGTCCCCGATTAGGGTTTCAGCTCGGGCTCGCGCTCGGTGTGGCTATGATCGTTTGCTTGATGGAGGTTGTGGAAACTTTCGTCTTCGTGGGAATTGGTGGGTTTGCGATCCGTTTGTGTGGTTTGAATCGGAGAGGTTGAGAAGCAAAGAGAGGGTTGCGGGTTCTTGATGAATGGGCCTTTTGTAGGCCGCTTGCTTCCTTTTCTTGGGAAGTTGGGTTTCTTTTGCTTTTATTTCGTTAGCTCAGCTCGCCAATCTGAGATCTTTCTCAATTTGAAAAATCATTTTCGGAAATTTCCCTAAATTGATGAACTTGTTCTTTACATCATCTACCAAATGATGATTTGGGAGTTACTCTTCTAACATTGGTAACTTACTCTTTATTCTGTACAGCAATGTTTATGTGGTTTATTTATCCCTTGAATACTTTTGATTCTGCAGTCTATGGTGTTTCTTTGCTAGTGGAATCTGTTTCTGGCATCTTGGTTGCTTAATGATGGCTTCGAATTTGTATGCTGGTTGTTGACTTGTCTTGGAACGACAATATCAGTCGTGGGTCAAAAGAATGGCAAGTGACAAAGGAAAGAATTCTGTCAAAGGTGAAGCTTCTTCTTCCAACGCTGCTCATGAAGGGATTGGCCAAGAGATTCAGAAGCAAAGATCCTTAAATGGGTACCTGCTGAAAAGTTTGCTGCTCCTATGATTTTCGTTCTTTTCTTTATTCTAATGGCATTTGACAAATTATGCTCGAATAAAAATATTTTAGGCATCAAGTTTGGTTTACAGTTAGAGTTCTTTTTGAAGTTCTTAAGATTTGATCAATGCTGAAAGATGACTTTTCTCAGTTAAAGCTCGGTGAAACATATCTGACATGTAACTTTTTAATTTATTGTAGGAGAACCACCGGCCCAACACGGCGGTCAACCAAAGGACAGTGGACAGCTGAGGAGGTAAGATTCAGATGTAGATAATCAATAAGTCAGATATGTTGCTTTTGTAATACAAGGTTATTAACCTGCTGAGTGTTCTAAATGTGATAAGCAAGAAGGATTTTTCTGCAATTTTGCACTATGACTCAATGTTTTGATGTAAGGGGAATGCTAGACTGCTTTCCTTGAGACATGAAACTAGGTTGAAGTGAAAGATGCTATGGATATACTTGTATGTGAAGCTTATGATAGGCTGCTTTCCAATCATAATGGATGTTATTTATGCCTAAGCTCCTTTTTATCTTGCCCGATTGAGGATTGATTGACTCTAAAATTGGTCTTATTATGCCCTGGTTGTCCTCGTCATAAATTGTCGCTTCCCAATTGTTCAATTCATATTTTCTGTGTGCATTACCTCTGATCATTTTGACAGCAGATTCGGATGACTGTAAATGTCTAATAGAAATACTATAGTGACTGTAATTAAGACCTGATGGATGGAACTAGTTGAAGCATGTTCATAGTGACTTTTAATGTTTCCTTTACTTCTTGTATATCTATCTACTGGATAACTTGTAATATTTGATATTTATTTATTTTTTTCTGTTTCCCTTGCTTGCTCTTGATAAGTATACCAGAATGATTCTTAGGACAATAGCTTTGAGAAATGATGCACTCATTCACTAGTTTGATGCTGTATGTATGTCTTTCTTGCATTACTAACATTCCTTTGTTGAAGATATTAATCATTTCCAAATCATAGATTGAGTATTTCACCCGAGGTTTTGATTCTCTTTTTTGGTACTGATAACAGTCCTCGGACAGACTACTGTGATACTAGTATACGGATGGGCATACCATAAATTAGCATGTACCCTTACTCATTGGTGAAAGAGAGTGAAGACGAGAGAAGGTGGAAGAGGTGAAGCAAGAAGCAGAGGAGGCGGGGAAGGGTAAGAGGAGGAGGAGATGGTGGTGATGCAGCAAGAAGAGGTAGCTGCAATGCAACCGGGGAGGAGGTGAAGGACAAGAGAGAGAGAGAGAGAGAGAGAGAGTTAAACATAATGAGAGAAAGAGGAAGGAATATAGAAAATAATGACAATCGCATGCCAGTTGTCATAAATAAAAAAAATTAACACAACTTGATGGTAGGCTTGTTGCTAATTTAACATCTAGTATCAATCTACTTAGTGCTTGATATAGTGAGCCTATTGAGTTGCCAGTTGTCATAAACAAAAAAAATAACACAACTTGATGGTAGGCTTATTGCTAATTTAACATCCAATATCAATCTACTCAGTGCTTGGCATAATGAGCTTATTGAGCAGTACATCCTTTGAATTAGGCAATTTTTTTTAGTCTGTTATGTGATTGACTGTTGGACTAGTAAATTCTGGTTCATAATGATGGATACAAGTGATACTTTAAACCAGGGTTCTTAATTTCGATATGTACCGCACGATACGGGAGGTACGTACTGGTCCGAGAAGATACCGGTATGCGGACCACCCTCTATCGGACGGTACCGGTGTTTTGAGTGGTACCGACCGATACCGAGGCATACCCATCGGTACCACCTTGGATTTCGACCATTATCGAGGTGTATCGGTCGGTACACCCTGGTGTGATAGGTGGAGGTATTTTTAAGGTTTAAGGGCATACCGACGATATATACCGGAACGTACTGTACCGTGCATAGCTCGGTACGCTGGTTTCGATCGGTATTCAAAACCTTGCTTTAAACCTTGATTATCCCTACTTTATCCTTGTGTTGCTAATTTATCGTTTGATATTCCATATTAACGGTCTTGAATTTAATTATGTGGTTGTTTATTTTAGTTTATGCTCTGAATATGACAAGAACTCTTTTGGTTGCCATTTTCTTTTGCAAATTTTGGCATGGTACTTTGCTTTACGTATCTTAATAACAAATGTTTTTTATTGGATTTGCCAATTCATGCATCACATTGGCTATGCATGCAGGATGCCATATTGTACAAAGCTGTTGAACGTTTTAAAGGAAAAAATTGGAAGAAAATAGGTATTTATTTTAGTCTCACATAAACTGAGTTGCTTTTGGAGTTTTTTTTAATGTTTCATATTCCCTTATGCATATAAAATCTTATGTTGTCATGGGTTTGTTAGTGATCAAAGTATGAAACTTTTGATTTCCAATAATGCCCATATCGTGTTTCCTCTTCTTATCATTCTCAATCAACACTGTATATGGACATTGCACTTCTTTTGATTTTATCTTGATAGATCAAAAGAGAAAAAGGAATCTGAAAAATTAATGCTTAAATTGAGTAATATGTCAATAAATAATTAACCAATATGCACGTGTTATCGATAAACAATAGTATCATAAGTGTCATATGTGAAGAAAAGCATAACACAATCCACATCATCAATTATACAAGTTCTTTAATGAATAGTTTAGTATAATTACAAGAAACTATAATGTCCCAGTAGAGGCCTCATATAATGGTTGAACTTTATGTAACGATCGATATTAGTTGGTATGACCAATGGTCTATGTAGGTTAATATTGTTACATATAATATATATAAGGCTGGTGCCATACCAGCCGATTAGTTGCCAAAATCAATATCAAACCAAGATTTAAATTCTTGGTCCCAATTATTCCAAATCATCTGCCTGGATTATTTTCAGCTATTGAGCTTTATGTAGGACACTATTGATAGTAAATTAGGAATAGGAAAAAAAATCATAGCAATAATAATGACATATTTAAATCTTGTTTTTGTTCTAGTGCCATCGTTGTCTTTTTTATAATATTAATATATGTTATTATGTTATATAGCTGACCCAAAATAGTTAGGACTTATGGCTTTGTTGTTGTTTTTATTATGTTATGTGAAGTACATAATTCTTATGTTGTCTTTATTTTCAGCTGAATGTTTCCCAGATCGGACTGATGTTCAATGCCTACATAGATGGCAAAAGGTTTTAAATCCAGAGCTTGTGAAAGGGCCATGGTCAAAAGAGGTGAGGTTATGTTAAATATTGTGATAATAATACATCTTTTGCCTTCTTCCTGAAAATTTGTTCTGTGTCAGCATTTGATTAATATAATTTTCTGTTTTTCTCTTCAATAGGAAGATGAAATCATAATTGAAATGGTAAAGAAGTTTGGACCAAAAAAATGGTCAACTATTGCACAAGCATTACCTGGGCGCATAGGGAAGCAATGCAGGGAAAGGTAAACAGTAAGAGCCACTACAACTTGCATGCCATTTTAGATTTATCTCAACTTAGATCACAACATGATATCTATGTTTTGCTTATGAAATTACAATTTAGTTGATGACTCCCAGATCCTTTGAAGCAAATGAAGGGTGAATTTTTTTAACATTTGTAAGATCACCATACTATCTGAATAGCTGGATGCAACAATACTTCAGAATTTGGGTTCTTTTGCATACCAAGCCATATTTTTTAATAAACAAAATCACAGTAAAAAAGGGATTGTCAGTATTAGGTTGCAATAACATATTATTAGGTTTCAGAGGATATGTTAATTTTCATTGGAGGAGTTATTCTTAGTTTTATGATAATCTAATCCATTTCTGCAGCATACTTGTCTAAATCAGAGAGCAATGGAACAGATTGAGTTCAATTTTAAAGGTTTTGATGTTCAAGATCCTGGACCTCAAGGATCATTGTAGGATGTATGGTTGGATACTCTGACACATTCTGCTAGAAATGTATCCCCTCATGAATTGTTCCAAGACTACTGAATAGCTTGCAAAAGCTCTTTATTATGCTGGTCTTGAATAAGCACATTTGAACCCATTATTGATCTTCAATGGTTCAATTAGCTCACTGATGTCATACAATCTAACAACGAATTGTTGGCATTTGGGTAATCATGTGGCTTAGTAAGTACATATAATTGCTATGCCAGTTCAGAGATAATATCATCATGTGAAAGATGTAAAATCTTGTGCTTGTTGCTTGAAGTGATTTGTTAATTCTCTTCTGTTTAAGAATTTTTACATGCTAAGTTCTTCTATTGGTAATTTATCTGCCATAGCTTCAGAAGATCTCGACAAAACATGATCTTTTCATTTGCATTCTGATTAATATGGAATACTACATTTCATACCCATGAGAGATTCTTTAGCATAATTCTTGTGACTAGTTTCTGGTTTGGAGTACCAAACACATTTATCTTTAGCTTGGGGCCATTCATTTTTTTGATATGGATATAAATAATATATTGAAACCATAGATATACACTTTCTAAAGAATATATTGTTCCTAAGTGTGACTATTCATTCCATAATGGCATTGTAATATTGCTGTGTTCATTGAAGGTAGCATATTTTTTTTATTGTTTTTGTTTCTTTACAATTATTTTTTTCTCTTTTGATATCATGTTTCTTTGATTTGGTAATTCATGATTCATGATTAACAACTTACTGACTTCTTAGAGAATGTATTGTAGGTGGCATAATCATCTTAATCCTTCCATAAACAAGGAGCCCTGGACTCAAGAAGAGGAAATAGCGCTTATTCATGCTCATCAAATTTATGGAAATAAGTGGGCAGAATTGACAAAATTTTTACCAGGCCGGTGAGATTAGAATGCTCTTAACTGTTTGATTTATAAACATAATGTCTTTGAGTGATTCTACTTCCATGATGATGCTACGCATGCCTTTCATACCTTTTTGATACTTGAATGGTTACTATTCTCTATCTGATGATGCATGTCGTGTTACAAGCCAACTTGATGGGATGATTGGCTTGCTAACTTCGTTGAGCCCAATCCATTAGCCAAGCCAAAATGCCTAGGATAAAGTTGATAGTAGTGCACCTATGAGACCCTTATAAGTTAATCTTAGTCTTATCCCCTTCTGATGTGGGACTAATCGGGTTGAATTATAAACTCCCCCACTGAAGGGCTTGATGTCCTTGTCAAGGCTCGTCATAGCCCAGACTAAATCTTAGCATGGTGTATGTGAGGTGTAGCCAAGTGGTGGCTCCACACCGTCCCCACACCGTGATGAGTCTTTTGACTCCATCCATGAGTAGCCCTTTCCTATCTAAGTGCTCTCACCATGCTCCAATACTAGGTCAACTATGATTCCAATTGTCATGACTCGACCTGATGTGATAACTAGCCTGTTGACTTTATTGAGCTCAAACCAATAGCCAAAATGCTTAAGCTGAAGTTGATAGTAGTATACCAATCATACCCTTATAAGTCAATCTTAGTAGTGGCCACTTCTGATGTGGGATTAATCAGGGTATTACATGTCGATTGATTGTCTTGTCTGGTATTGTTCCACAGTGTTTATTTCTGTGTTGGGAGATTCACGGTTCAATGCCTGCTTTCTTGTACAGATGTCAATGTACTTTTTTGAAAGTAAATTTTTCTTGAGAATTTGTGATTTCATATACTTATATGAATATTATCTTGTTGACCTGTATATTATGCTGAGATTCTGCTTTTATTATATTCTCACTTAAGCTCATTTTAATCTCTACATCATTAAATTGAAAATTAGTTCAGTTTCAGGATAAGTGACAATTATTATAATTTCATTTGCCAAAATGACGATCTAGATTTGTGTGCTTTGCAACATCAGGACGGACAATGCAATAAAGAACCACTGGAACAGCTCTGTGAAGAAGAAATTAAATTCATATTTGGCATCAGGACTACTTTCACAGTTTAAAGGCCTGCCTAATGTGGAAAGTCCTACCCAAGTAGGTAATATGCAAAAAAACAATGATCATGGTCTAAAGGACAGGCTAGAAGTTGAGGATTCATCAGAATGCAGCCAAGCTTCAACAGCCAATGTTGGTTGGTATCAATCTGATGGAGAACTACCAAATACAGTTTCAGTGGATGATGACATTAAGCTGGATGGTGATAGTAATAGAAAAGAGATTCAGGATTCTCAGTTGTCAATGTGCACTAATGAATATTATGCTTCTATGGAGGAATTTGCACGTGCTGTTCCTGAAGTACAATGTGAAGCTTCTACATCTGCAAACTTGCTACGTGAGGAAATGTCTGAAAAAGTATCTGATCGGATGATTTTGGATGAGTTGCCTAATGATTCTTCATTAGAAGTTTCCCAGAAGTCATTTGAGCTAACAGAAGCGTCGGAGCATTATAGCTTATGTACTAGAAATAATGAAAATGCATCTGTTTTGTGGTCAAAATTTTTAGACCTGAAAGTCCCAACTTTTATATTAAACAATGATTCAAGATATGAGAAGCAGAACAATCTTTTGGCATGTGAAACTGATGGCTGCAACAACAACCTTTATGGGTTAGATGTTCATCAGGGAACTATCCAAGATTATCCTATTGAATTTGATACTTCAAACATTGTAAGTTTGGATTATTTCTCTGGTATAAACTGCCAAAACTCTTTTGGTTCTGAAGCTGGTGGAAGTCTTGGTTCATGTTCAAACCCAATATATCCTGTCAGTTCATCAGCTGTTCCTGGAATTTCCTATTGTAACAATTTGATGGCTGTGGTACCTCCATCTTATCTCTGTCCAAGTGATGAGAAGCTACAGAGAAATTCTACTCATGAAACCAGAGAAATTTTTGTTGGAGCTCATGATTCAGAGGTCATTACATGTTCTTATGATGGCTTTGCTTATTCCAGTTGCTCTTCTTTATGTCCCAATGATAGCAGTATACCTAATGTCTGTCTTCTTGAGGATAAGGAGCAGGAAATTGGGACTCCAAAGCATACACATACAGAAATGATGGTTTCGGGTACTCCTGATGCCAATCACAACATTACATTATCAGATGGAAATCCAACTTTGCCAGCAGAATTGCAGGATTCTGGAGCTCTATTCTATGAACCTCCACGTTTCCCAAGCTTAGAGATTCCATTTGTTAGCTGTGATCTCATACCTTCTGTAGATCTTCAGCAGGCGTATAGTCCCCTAGGGATTCGTCAATTGATGATGTCCTCTGTGAGTTGTTCTAAATCATACAGTCTCTGGGATTCACCTTCTCATGATGAGTCGCCTGATGCTCTGTTAAAAAGTGCTGCCAAAAGTTTCATGTGTACACCATCCATTATGAAGAAACGACAACGTGAATTGTCATCACCTATGGTGGAACAGAGAATAGACAAGAAACCTGGTATAGAGATGCCCTGTGGGTCATTACACTCATCACCTTTAAGTAACACTGAGAATTCTTCTATGGTTAACTTGAATGGTGCAGTTGTGTTGAATGAAATTTCATCAGGTTATGCTGAGGGAGGTTTTACTTCTTCAGACAACCAGCAGAAGGAACCTGTTCTTTTGGATGAGGACAAAGAAAATTTATGTCAGTCTTCTGGTTGTGCAACAAATGGAAATATTAATAAGGAAGTAA
The DNA here is from genome assembly GCF_036884655.1 of Musa acuminata AAA Group. NCBI lineage: Eukaryota > Viridiplantae > Streptophyta > Magnoliopsida > Zingiberales > Musaceae > Musa > Musa acuminata. The sequence goes on along the minus strand of NC_088328.1, from coordinate 31,153,389 downwards.
AGTCCTCGACTGACTTATCTGATAAAATGACATCATCTACAGTGACCATTAGTGTAGCAGCCAAATCTGATGCCTGTTCTTCAAGACGGAGAGTAAGTGTTATTTCATCATTTATATCTTTACCGTACATCTTATATGTGATAACCATGTACCATAGCGAAGATTTGTAGTTCATGTGGCTGATTGATCTTACAATGATAATGACTTAAATATTTTCATTCTTGCTTCAACCAAATATCCTTGAAGAAAATTTCTCTGTACGATGTATGTGATTCCACTAAAAGCTTGCTCAAACTCAAGGTGTTCTCAATCTTGTACTTTTTGAACAATAGCTTCTTTAGGGACACATGATAACTAGAAAAGAATACGGTATAGTTTAATTTAGTGGCATTTGTCAATGGTTGTAAAGTACAGACATGTTAGGCATATACGGGAGTATAAATATTTAAGATAAGTGTGCTTCTATAGATCTATTAAAACTGGTAGTTTTTAAATTGCTAAATTTCATTTTCTTGTCTTATACTTTTCTACTTTTTATTCTGTGATTCCTTCTATGTTCAATAGTAAACACTGCCTGTTTATTTGCTTTTGAATTGAAGCTATCAATCAACATCTGATATGATTAAGAAATGAATACATCTTTTGCAAGTCTCCGTTTAGGTTTGATGTTTTATCCAATGCTTTAATCTCTTTTTGCTATTTTTTTTTCTTTTTCAATATCAGTTTTTAATCTTTTAGTCTAAAGTAACTGCCTTAAATTTGGTATGGCTGTCTTATGTTGGTTGAGAAGGCCACCATAACATACTTCCAATGCTTCATTGTGTTTTCATATTTTAAGGATCTTCCACATTTTCATGGGCATATGACATGTCATCATCCTTGGATTGACATTGAAATCACTTGATAGTCCATGAAGTTTCTCATTGTTTGAAATTGTAAGCTGCCATGACAACATCCATTAGTTGCCTAATGTCTTGGATAGAGCAGGCTTTATGTGGCCCAAAAAACTTAAGCCCATTTATTAGTAATAGAGTTATCTAGTTATGTACATTAGCTTATTTGAATCTGGACCCTTGGGGTATCACGATCTTCTCTACTCTGATGTTATACATTCATCAAAATCCATTGTGTAGCACACACAATCCAAATTAACTGTTACTAAGCAAGACTTGGTAAGAATTGCTTCACGGTAGCAGTTCCATGCTATGATGCACCCCTTGCACCAGTCACTATTAGCCCTTCACTATCTAGTTTTTGATGTTGTGTATCTGTGGTCATAGGTCCACTGCAATGCCAATTATCATGACCAGGTCCAGTCAACCTACTAGCCTAATAACTTGTATAGAATGTTCTTATCCATGTGCCATGACATGCTTAAGCCCAAGTTAATTGTTGGAGGTCTGACTAGTCCTATGTATCAGTCCAATTCATTGTTATGCTCCATTACTGATCTATTGGGACATTAGAGGAAATTCTTAAATCTTAATTACATTCGTTTATAATTGAATAATATATGTTTTAGAGTTTTAACTGAAACAGAATTAGTTGGTTTCTTTTCAGCTGCAAATTATGAATTTTAGTATAAATTTGTGTGTTTCATGTTGTTATACTTCCAGTTCTGATAAGAAAATCATTCTACTCTTGTGGTTCTTATGCAGCAGGCATCTCGGATTCTAGTTGAACGCAATGCTAATGGCCAAGGACTTTTTTCTCCACATGGCAAAGGACATTCTATGAATGCATCACCAGGCACTGGTGCTAAATTATTGAAAGTTCACTCTCAAAGGAGCTCAGAGAAAGCATCGAACAATGGCCAAATAGAAAATTCTGTTGAATCTCTACCTGATGTCCCTGCCTTCTTTTCTCCTATTGCCAGTGAAAATAAGAACTTACATTCAGTGTCCACTAAATCAGTAAAATCTGCTTCATTGATCCATCCTTCACCTTTTATGTTTGAAAAATGCAGTTCAACAATTGATGCGGACATTGGACACTTGAACATGTAAGAAAACTAGATAAACAAATTCTTGTTTTAGCTTTTGATCATTCAATTTTTCAGTACGATAGATTTTAGAATTATATATATGTATCTTGCGGGCTTTCATACAATGAGAGTTATCAAGCAGATTTATTCCATACTTGGTTGCATATGTTCCTCATCATGTTTTTAGCATTGTGAACATTAAGTATCTAAGTGGTGTTTCCATCATTGCCTAAGTTCTATGATTAGCTGTATCACACACATGAGATGGCTTCTAACGAGGTCTAGTACATTTTGAATGTAAATCTACAATTTTGTTTCTGTTTTAAATTCTAGTAAAAGATAAGGCCGTTCAATGCACAAGAAGACTCTTGAGGGATGTGAGGTCTGGTAAGGGTCAATGCAACCCCTTTTTCATAGGAATTTTTATGTGGCTCTAACTTAATTACCTAGGTTGCAAAAGGAGCAACTTACTATCACACCGACTCTCACCCTCCTATTTGAGATTCTAGTATATAGCTATTCTTCTAATGAAAATTTTCCTCTTCCATGATTGTTCTATTGTTTCTTATTAATAGATTTCATGTTTAATTGTCAATTTAATCTAATATTAATGCTCATCAATTATTATTTCTTCTGATGACTTTTTATTCGATCAAGTTCTTTTGACTAAGATATCCATTCAATAATATTTTAGTGGATCATCAAACAAGGCATATCAATTCCTGATTTGACAGCATGGAATTTGCATGTATAAAAAAGTCTTTAAGAGAGGAATTACCCTTCCAATTATGAAAAAAGAGCTAGAACTCCAAATTTTGTGGTATCTTATTTTTCATAAAATTGTCTAATTTTATTGCTAGATCCCTTTTTTAATACCTAAACAATTACTTTCTCAATGGAATATATATCATGACACTTTAGTTTGATCATTTGAGTCACATATGTACTTATTTTATTTTTCGTTTCCAATATTAATGGTAATACTAATGAGTATTTTTTGGACAAACTTTTTACAAATAAAATGCAATTTTGTTAGAAATATGCTTAAAGTGAGTAATTCCGTGGAAGTTGGGATTCAATAATGAGTGCTTTCTGCTTATATTATGGAGAATAATTTGTGCTGTGATACATTTTCTCTAATTCCAATATCCTTCTCCTTACAGTTTTGATGATACCCCTGGCATCAAAAGGGGAATTGAATCTCCTTCAGCATGGAAATCACCTTGGTTTATGAACTCTCTCCTTCCAGGAAATAGAATCAGCACTGATATGTTTGAGGTTAGACAAACCAATCTTAGTGATAGATACATGTGTATCCTGCTTCTGCTTTGTTTTTCGTCAATTTTTTGCCTATTCAGTTTCACTGTTTCTGATGAAGGTGTACTGTGATTTGCCTACAAGGAATTTGTTTTTAGACACTTTTAATTGAACCAAGAAGTTGCATATTGTGCACTCGGTAAATATTTTCCATTACACTGCAAGATATGTCGAAGAAATGCTAGTTAAGAGTTTTACAAACTAGTTGCAAACTGAATTTAACTTCACATCGGGCGCTCTTGCGAGAAATGTTAGCTTGACTACTAATTTACAGGAGAAAAAGAATATTAAGGTGGCATTGCATGTCCTGAGTGTTATGTTTTCTGTATTTAGATAACAGCCATAGGCAACATGTTCAGTTGGTCAACTTCTATTTTCCTATTGTGGCCTTGAGTCTAATGTTGTTAATCTCGAACTTGCAGCTTTTTTCTTTTCAGTTAAGGAATTTTCAGAATTCTTTAATCATTGTTCATAAAGTTAACCCTATTTCTCGTACCTAATTTTGCAGGATATAGGATATTTCTTGAGCCCTGGTGATCGAAGCTATGATGCCATCGGGTTGATGAAGCAGTTAAGTGAGCATACTGCTGCTGTAGTTTCAGAGGCTCAAGAGATACTGAGAAGTGGAAACCCTATCAAGATGCCACACGAACCGAAATTTGACAAGAAGAAATTCTCAGAAGAAAATGTTGAACCTGACAAAGAGCTGGATAATCAGTGTGTACCATCAAAAATCATGGTATTTGTCTCTTTTATCTCTGAAACAAGGTTTTTACTATACGTCTGCATTTATTTGGATGCTTTACCTGAATATACTTATTGCACATGTTTCCTTTTCATGCAACATTGTCATGTCTTTCTTTATAAAATCCTTTTATGGCACTAACTTGGATTCGACATCAGATTATTTGGAGGGAAATTCCTGTATTTGTTTAACCATGTCTATTTTATCAATTGAAAGTTAAATGAATTAAAAGAAAATGTCTTGAAGCATTTTACATGAAGGTCTTTTTAGCAATTAACTTTTTTTGCATTGTGATTATGCGGTACATTTCGTCACTTTTTTGTCATTGGTATACAAGGCTACTAAACTTCCCTGAAAACTATTCAAATATACATGCTAAAGTTTCTCAAAAATTGCAAATATTTTCCAATTGTTTATGATACATCAATATGTTGAACAATTCTGCAGGCTGAGGCCCGAATCCTTGATTTTAGTGGATGTGGCACACCTGTCAAGAGATCAGAAAATGTGAAAGCAGGCAGTACAGAGACATCTGTAAGCTTTTCAAGTCCATCTTCATATCTTATGAAGGTTTGCCGATAAAAGCTTTTGGGCATCAAGCAAAAAATATCTGCCTTCTCTCTATATTAATATGTAAATGCCCCCTTGCAGAGATTGCTTTATTAATTTATTTTGTCCCACCTTTCTTCTTTTTGGTGTCATCAATTCAACGGCCAGGCCATTTTCAATTACAAGACAGCACTGGGGCTTTATTGAAGAATGACATTTGATCTATTATAGATATAATACAATATCCTCTATTGTGTCATGTTTTTTAACTGATCCATAAAGCTTATATTTCTGGGTTGCATAAGATATTTTCCAAATTTGCATTTCTCTTCTCAGCAAATATGTGTTTTTAACAGACATCATTTCAAACTGCAAATCCTCTTCAGTTGTTTTTGTGCAACCTTAGCTTTTTCCTTGATGTCTTAGGAGAAATAGCAGAGTTACCAAGGAGGCATTTATAATCCATGATAATGTGTGATCTTATTCTTTCTTTTATGGGGACTTGTAAACAAATGAAGCATTGAACAAGCATAGTGAATTCTTTAGTTAGATGATCTTTAGATCCCTTGATTTAATAGTTCAATAATAATGGCTGAGCCTCCTTTTTAGCTTTCTTGCAGGATATTAGCTTCATGATGTCTCTCTCGGAATTCTGCATTTTAATCTCATTATTCTGCAATGGACAATTTGACTCACATAGTTCTGCTGCTCTTTCTCTCTCCATGTTACATTACAAAAATGGTTTTGTTAAGTTCCAAGCATGAAGCCATCCTTGTAATTTTCATGATTTTGAGCCAGCTTCTAATGAAACAGTACTTTTAAGTTCATGACAATACACACAATGTATGCTGTTTGCCTCCTCCTATAGTAGGGAAGAGTGCCATGGACAGAGACGAATGGGAGATGTGCCATATTCATGACAGCATAACTATCTTATTCTTCTACCCAATACAAATTTTCTCAATGTTCAACTGTTCAATGCAAAATATATTGTGCAAGTTACCTTTTTGCAGTGCCTTTGTTGGCAACTTACTGTCATACTGCATGATATCAGAATGATCAATCTTGCCAATTTGTTGGTCGGAGAAAATAATTAAAAGACATTATTGAAACATTTTAACTAATTCTTTGGGTAGTCTTTATAATGAAAAGCTATGTTTATGTTCATAGGAAAAGACTTCTGTTAATGCTTTGGAACAAGAAAAGTGCAACTTCTCTTACTATTGTCATCATTTTACCAAACATAATTCTGATATCATCATGGTGCATATGAATTGGCACTGCCAAATAAATAAATTCCAAATCGAAAGAGCATTCTTTGTCTTGTTTTTATGATGTGAATTCTTGAGGCTTCCAACATTGTCTAAGGGAATTAGTTATGACGACTTAGAATGTAATTAACAGCATGTACTAAGCTAGGCATATATATATATATATATATATATATATATATATATATATATATATATATATATATATATATATATATATATATATATATATATATATATATATATATATATATATATATATATATATGTATGTATGTATGTATGTATGTATGTATGTATGTATGTATGTATGTATGTATGTATGTATGTATGTATATGTATGTATATATGTATGTATGTATGTATGTATGTATGTATGTATATGTATGTATATATATATATATATGTATGTATATATATATATATATATATATATATATATATATATATATATATATATATATATATAATATGAATAAATTTTTTAATAAGTTTCAAGTTTTTTATTTTTTGCATAGAGTATTCCTTTTTGGTTTATTCCCACGAAACATCTCTATATTTTTTAAAAGATAAAATTATCATCAATCTTTGTCTCATCGATTGTTGCTTTTACCTGGCCACCTTCATTCCTCATCCATCTCTGGCATCATGTCCTGATTCACTTCCACCCCATTGTCTCACCTTGTTCTCTTCATACATCTTGCCCGTCGTAAAATCTCGACACCATTAACTCTCCATTGAGCTAATAATTGTATTTCTACCACTCACTGTGACAAGAGTAACCTTGCCATCATCGACGGGTCTCACCATGCACTACAATGACAATTGTGAAGCTTGCAAATGAATAGGGGAGAGGAGGTGAGGGTGGTGGTCACCGACCCATCGACAATGATGGGGTCGCTCCTACTATGGTTGTAGAGGTGTAACTATCAACTTAATTGGGAGTTAGTGGTGCCTAGATTCGAAGGAGGGGAAGACAAATAAATTGAGCATGAGTCAGACGAAAGCTATGGATAATCTCATCTTTTATTAAATAAGGGGCGTGCTACGTGAATAAACAAAAACAAAGAACACGTCGTGGGAAAAAATAAAAACTTCAAATTTTTAAAAATTATTATATATATAATTTCAAATTTTTATCCTATATATATATATATATATATACACACACACACACAATTTTATATTATGTTTGGCTAAAAATATTCAGAGTATTTTAGGTTGTTTGTATTTTTATATATTTATGTAGGTCAAATAGACTAACATAAATTGGGCTAATTACATATTACCCAATGTAGTTAACTACCTTTAACATCTCGGTCCCTACACTTTAAAAGGTTTCATTGACATCCCAATAGTTACGAAAGTGAAACATATAGGTTCATTTATCCTAACATCGTTGATTTTATCGATGAATTCACGAAAATATAAGGTAAAAAAATAATTTTAACGTTTCAATTGGTGGTGACGAATGACATTAGTGGTGGTAGATGTAAAGTGGCGACAAAGCGCTCTACAGCTCCATCACGGAGCAACATTTGCGGCACGGAGTCATCAGTACCGGTCTCGGAATCATCAAGAGCCTAGAGTTGACTCCCCCACCCACTCTCTAGAACCCTCGATAACACCTCTGCCTTACTCTTCCCCCTCATGCTCACCCTGCTGTTGCCACTGACCAAAGCTCTCATGGCTGCCTTTGCCCCGTTCACCTCCTTGACATCCCCCACCGTCTTGTTTCCATCGCTCTTTACTAGGTTCAGTAGTGTAACTGCAACGTTTTCCCTCGCCCTTCTACTCCCCCCAACCACTAGATCTACTAGGACACTAATGTTGTCCACCCTTCGGAATGACTTTATGCTATCATCGCATCCTGTCACCCAGGCGATTACCACCATCGCATCCTCCACTACCACCCTCCACCTATCCTTCACCACCAGGAAGAGGGGCGACATGATGCCCAGCTCAATAAGGGCAATGCTGTTGAGAAGGTAGAGGGTCAAGCTGAAGAGGGCCTTAAGCACATCCTTGATGGACCTAGTTGGTGTGCTAGGAGGGGTGCCAAGGAGGTCCATAAGGGCGATGACGAGTGGCTTCTTTGACCCAATGATGGAGCGGTATGCTTCGATGGAAAGGAGGCTGTAAAGGGTTACGACGCCGTGTTGGGCGACGACGGGGGAGAGGAGGTCGAGGGCGACATTGAGGGAGTCGAGGATGCTCGGGGTGCACATGAGCACCTCATGGGTAGAGATGAAGAGGTTAAGGAGATCAGTAACAATGTCCTCCTTAGCCTTGGTTGCGGACGAATGATGGTGATGGTGGTTGAGGAGGCGGGTGGTAAGGAGGGACACGATGCTAGCATCGATGAGAGAGGAATGCATCTCTAGGTCCTATTTTGATAGGTGACGAATCTCCACGACGGCTTCGGTAGTGAACTTTGATTCTGCAATGATAGAGCGTCGACACAGATGTAGAGTGACGAAAGGGCTGCTCGGCAATTATGTCGACATCGACACCAATAATATCGTCGTCTATTACTTAAAATGAAATATTAAAAATATATTTTTACCCTTTAATTTTATATTTTCATTCGTAAAACTGATATCGTTAAGATAAATAGACATATAAGATATCAATATAACTTTTTAAAGCATAGAAATCGAGATACTAAATGTAATAAACTATAAGGATAATATGTAAGATAGAAGATAATATATAAGGTAGAAGTATAATAACGTGAAGTTTTGGATGGACGTAAGTAATGGCATATATTAAAGATATTTTGTATTCTAAAATTTCTAATTTAAAATACGTGGTTTCCAAGCTGAGAAACTCGTGTATACGAACACCCTATACAATTATGTGTAATTGAAATAGCAAATGCCTATCAAGAATTTTAATTAAATCATTTGTGATTACTCGTGACTCATTCTTCGACATTTTCGAAATCCTTCATATGTAGCCCATCAATAATCCATATTTATTTCAATCTCAAGATGGCTAAGTCTAACCGTAGATGAGAAAAATACCATTTTGATCATCACTAGTATAAACGCTTCAATTAATCCGAGAACATTATTTTCCCATCCTCTGTCTCCGACGACGCACCAATCAGGTAAATAGCCCCGGTCGAACCTGGTGGGTCCCCCTCGCTTTCCTGGCTGCTGTCTCGCCGTGGCAGGCGATCACGGCGCAAAACCATCCTCCCTTCTGATCATTTATTATTATTATTATTATTATTATTATTATTATTATTGTATTTTGTATATAAGGAAGGAAAAAAAAGCATTTATTTTTTCTCTCCCAAAAAAAAAAAAAGAAAAAGAAAGAATCCGCGACTCCTCTCTCTGGTGACAGGTAAGGAGGGGAAAGGGAATTCGGGGTTGGCGCACACGCTTCTCCTCGTTTAGGGATTCCCCGTCTCCGCCTCTCCGGCCTTTCGATTACTCCGGTTTCGATTGCCCGGGGAGGAGCACCTCCTGTCGTCTTCGCTTGAACCCGGTCGGATCTCCACGGAAAGATCCCGTTTTTGTATTCGTTCGATTGGTTCCTTAGGGTTCCGGGGTCGCGGCGATGGCCGGCGCGCTGGTGGATCGAGCCACGAGCGATATGCTGATCGGCCCCGACTGGGCGATGAACCTCGAGATCTGTGATATCCTCAATCACGACCCGGGGTATGTGATTCTACTGTGCCGTCTTCCTTTCCTTTCTTTCGTTTGTTTATTAAGCATCGGAGTTGCTTTCTACTGTTGCATTTGTTTCGTCATTTGGTGTTCTGAATTTGATTGTTGTCACATGCGAATGGAAACTTAGTCTTGCTTTTGTTGGACTTGGTTGTTTATTCGGTGAAACTGGGGCGTAAACATGGTCTTTGAGTTGACATCCGTGAAACATAAGGACTAACGGTACGAAATTCTTACCCTGGTTGGCAAGGTGGGAAACTTCGATAAACTAGTTTACTGGTTTATCTTATCTCTAGATCAGGAGTATTGTTTTGGATGACGTTCTGAGGAACTGAATCATCTAAAGCTTGGGTAGTATCCAATACGACAATTTTGAAGTTCGGCAATGAAAGTCGCCAATGGAGGGCTACAAGATACGTGTTATTAGTTCAGATGCAAGATCAACACCACTGATGCCATAGATGGACTATGAAATGGGAAAATGATCAGTATGGCATTTTATGAAGGGTGATCTTTAATAATTCTTTTCCAGAATTGTTTACGGTGGCATCTGTGAGAAATGATATGGAAGAATTGGAACTGTATTTCCACAAAATTGGGATGCAGTGACTGCTTGTTACTGTGGTTCTTTTCTAAATCCTTTCTTTTGCTTTAGAAGTCCACTCCTTAAGGTCAAAGTCTGGTTGTCATTCCGGACGGTGGCACTACTGAAACTCAGAACTTTGGAATGAACCTAATGGTTTATAGAAAGAGATGATCAGGATTAGAATAAATGGAAGATATCTATAGGGCTTTTGACTGAGGTTTCAAATTCTGTAATGTGCTGATTGGGGTAATGTTCCGATCCCATACCCTTGCTTGCCATTGCCTCCTCTGATCTGCCAGGGGGAGGAGGAGGAGGAAGCCTACATGGTGTTCTTGATGACCACCTCCCATCGCCCCCTGCTGATCTGCCACTAGTCTTCACCATTGACGTTAGAGGATGACTGCTGCCTGTGGTCGCCTCAGCTGATCCACCACTAGTCATCACTTGTGACACTAGGGGGGATATCAGAATGGGTTTCACGTATCATGTGCTTGGGACTTTAAATTAAATAAAGATTGTTCAGAGGGGAAAAAAGAAAAAAATATATATAAGTGAATTAGAGAAGGAAAAGATACAAAGGAGAGGGAAGAAAAAGAGTTGAGACAATTATTCTTAAAAAATATTATTTTTACGAACAATTATTTTTTTAAAAAATGAACATGTGTTTTCTCATATGAGGATGGACTACTCCATTTGCATGCATTATTCACTTTTCCAATTTTGATTTAATTCTTTCTTAAATTTTGTTATCAGGCAAGCTAAAGATGTTGTTAAGGTCCTCAAGAAACGTATTGGGCATAAAAATTCTAAGGTTCAGCTTCTTGCACTAACAGTAAGTACTTCAGCCAGTTTGGCCTTTAATTGTGCATTATATATCCAGGTAGCTTTCTCATATGATAGGGTTTCGAGTCCCCAGATGTGCCTTGTGCATATGTGGTAACAACTAGTGCATCTTGTAATATATACATAAGGAAAAAATGTTAACAACAATTGGTTTATAATACCCTTTTGGGAGTCACTTGCTATTGGCTTTTGAACTTTCATGATGCAACTATTTGTTTAAAAAATTATGGTAAATCTTTATGCATATTTTGTATATTTGTTTCACTCTGTTGTCTACTTTGATCTTGTTTCTATGGGTGCTCTCATTTCTTAGTGCTTCTTACACCTTTTAAGATGCCATTTTCACTTTTAAGTCTTTTCTGAATTGCTTTTTGTTTTATTGTTTGATTCTATCCTCCATAGGTGTCTGTTTTATAAGTTATTTTTAGTGATTCTATCCTCCATTTTACTTTCTAGGTTTCTATTTTTGGTTGATTGAGCTACTCTCATGTACAATGTGGCTGACTGATTGCACTTTAGGCTTACATGAAGCAATATTTTTGTTCTTTGTTCTTGTCACTATTTCAACCTTAGTTTTTCTCAAGACCAAGATTTGCAACTCAGGTCACGTATCATGTTTGTGCCAATTATAATTTCCTTGTTATGTAGTTCAATTTATAAAATGAAGACCATGTCTTCACAGAAGATAATAAAGCATTTGATTCATTTTAGTTACTCTTTAAATTTGTTTCTTTTAATTTACTTTATGTGCCTTTGTTTATCTATTCCCTTGGAGATTTACTCTCTTTTGCAGTGTTGATGGCCCTTTTGCTAAATACTAGTGACATGGTTATATATATTAATTATTTGCATCTCATGCACTCAGCGATTTCGAGGTTTATGCAGTACATATTAGTCCAACACTCCTAAGATTCAATTCTCAACAAACTCTTGACATAATTTATCTGTATTTTGGTAGCATCATTACTGCAGAAATCATATGTTCTATACTGCATATCTTTTGTTGGTTGTAAACACACTAGTGTACTTTTTAAGTTGTTTTTTTTTGTGGAAAGACTCAAGTTCCCCTTTAAGTTTGATTTATTTAGAGAGAGAATTAGAAAGAGAGAGAGAGAGAGAGAGAGAGAGAGAGAGAGAGAGAGAGAGAGAGAGTATATGAGTCACTGTTTAACCATTAAAAGAAGAACAAATGAACCAGACTAAACCACCTGTAAAAGGGCGGTCCGCCTCCTGGTTCACACCCGCAGGTCCTAAGGGCAAGACCCTTTTAGTTTAGGCTCGAGCTAGCATAACTTTAGTTCAAATCTGAGTTGGGCCCAAATCAAAGACTCAAGCCCTTTTAATCAAGTACTTTAATGATAGGCTCTTGTTAATTTGAACCTCGTTCTCGTCTTGGTGCTGAGACACAGTTTTCAACCAACTAGTTTCATTGGAAAGCCATTGGAGATGACATAAATAGGTAAATACCTTTTTTACGAGTAACAAATCTGTCATGCAAACTGAGTGTTTTGTTCTTCTTGGTGTTGTCAGAATTAGTATGCAAAGCTAGCATTTAGCTTGTGTCTTGTCTTGGCACAGACATTGCTATTGCACTTGTGGCATGGCACTAGCACTTAAGTGGTTTCCTTGGATAGCGTGAAGGTTTTGTGCCACTGTGTTAGTCCTTGGGCTGATGAAATGTACTATCTTTAGATAGAAATGGTCCCTGATAGTGTCCTAGCTGTGATGGAAAATTTTCCATGCCATTGGCTGAAACTGATGTGAGACATAACTTTAAACTTTCAAAACATTAATTATCTCAATACATTGGAACCCCTCGGTGGTGAGGGATACCCTTCCCACATATTACCTATGAGGTGGACATCAAAGATGGCTTACCTTGGAACCTTCGCAGGTGGTAGTGAGGGATATTCCTTCCTGGTAAGTACCTATAAGGTGGACATTGAGGGTTAAGCTAGCTGCTATGTCCACATGAAGGTTTTGGGTGACACTTCTCCTTTTCTTACTCTTGGACAGCACCACATTGAGTTGTAGGCTTCTTTTTCTTGCAGTAAAATGTCAAATTTCACAGCATATTGTGTGTCTTCCTTTTGTTGAAAAATCTGTGCATGTGTGGGTGACCAAAGCACATCACCCTTGTGATCGTTTGGGAAGTTAACTTACTTTCTATGGTATTACAACGAAGAAGTATACATGGATTTGCAAGTAGACAGCAATCCATAGCAGGCTGGCATGGTTTGGAACAGGTCAGCACATGTTATGCCAGAAACACATTGGCATACATAATGACAACTTGTGCCAGTAGTCCCAACATGCTTGTGTTGGTTGGGTACGAGCATGCTGATTTGAAGAAATGCGGTTTTCTAGGCAGACAGAGGAAAGCAAATCAAGGAGAGATAAAATAAAGAGTCAAGGAGAAAGAGAGAAGAGATCAGCTAGCAGGCCAAAGAAACTTGATTTCTCAATTTAAATCATGTCAACATGTAATTTGATTGATGACATATCTATATTTGGAACAAAGTCTTAAGAAAATTTCTTATGGGACTTTCCATGAGATGGAAAGAAATCCAATAAATGTCATATTTCCTGTTCTTGTGCCTAAACATGGACTTGAGTCAAACTTAAACTGAACCATATAAGATGTTGTGATGTGCATCTACCTTGGACCGTCTTTTGTTAACCAATGTACATTTGCTTATTGTCTAAACTAGCCTCCTTGGCCGTCAAAAGGGCCCAAGTTTGTGTAAATTCTGCTTGTTCAGAATAAGACAACTTGATACAACCCTCTAGTGTGTCCATCTAGAATAATTCAGTGCATAAAGGTCCAAATCATGATTTAAGTCATGTCAAACATTAGACAAACAATCTTCTGGTCAAGGACTCGCATGCTTCTGGTAAATAAAAAAGGACATATTAAGCTTTAGAATAGAAATGGACATCTTAATACTAGTTTTGAAGTGGAGAAGCCTTCTTTGAAAACTCCTTTTGTCAAGTTAAAAAGGTAAGGGCTGATCAAGCCTTCTCATCATGAATTTTCTATTTTGATTCTACGTTAGGGTTGATTTTCGTCATTATTTTAGTAGTTAATTTAATTGGTCAAAAGAACTTTATCTTAAGTTTAATTTGTATCTGAGAGTTGTAATATGAATTTAGTATGAGTTAGGCAAACAATTTTACCATAGAGATCTGTATTTTGAAGGTTTTAAGTGTCTCTTTAGTGGGTTGATGGGATTAACATCTCCTGCAACCCTTGTATGTGTAAGAAGATTGTAAACCTAGGGCCATATGAATAAAAGATTCTTTATTTTATTGCAATAAAGTGATTTAATTTTTTAATTCAGTCTTTTTGTTGGTGGCTGTGGGTGGCTCCATCGTCATCTTGAGATGAAGATATGCATTTTAGAAGCAGTACTCTAATATACAGCTTAAGGTGATAATTCAAACTATACCAAATCAGTCCTGGTTGAATGAATCTGGACATCTACTAAAAATTAACAGAAAATCCCTGGTATATGAAACGTAAATTTAACGTACACTTCAATAAAACTCATATTAGATATACTCTAAATTTACCTATATCCTACTTTCCTGTCATAGGCTGCATCATGAATTTACCATATCATGCCAGAAATATTTCGGCAATTACTTGTTTAACAGTTGACAATTCTTTCTAAATAACTTCAGTTAGATAAATAGTTTCCTATGTTTCATGCCAATTTTATATTTTTATATCTTGTTTATCTTACATTGATTTACCACTTATCAGGATATTGATTTTATGTTGCAGCTACTGGAAACAGTGATAAAAAATTGTGGGGACATAGTTCATATGCATGTTGCTGAGAAAGATATACTGCATGAGATGGTCAAGATTGTAAAGAAGAAGGTTTTATTTTTTTTCAAATTTAGATATTTCCTTGTTTATTACCTTTTACTTGCTGCTGATCATATTTCTGATTATTTTTCTTACAGCAACCTGACCTTCATGTGAAGGAAAAGATACTTATATTAATAGACACATGGCAAGAAGCTTTTGGTGGTCCACGGGCAAGATACCCTCAATACTATGCAGCATATCAGGAATTATTGGTAAGCTTTGCACATTTTTTTTATTGCTATGAAGTATCAATTGATATGTGATTCTTCTATTGGGAATAATTTAGAAATAAGATGCTGACATGTGAAACAGTTAGGATTTTGGATTAACTGTTGCCAAATTAGAACTCGGTTTTTTATGTTATCTAAATGTATTGTTGTTTCCTTCTCTATCAGAGAGCTGGAGCTGTATTTCCACAGAGATCTGAGAGTTCTGCACCTATTTTTACTCCTCCACAGACGCAACCTTTGCGATCATATCCTCCATCAGTGCGAAGTCCTGATTATCAAAATGAAGCACCTGAATCTTCAGTTGCATCTGATTTTCCTGTTTTGAGGTGCTATCCCTATCTTCTCAGTTGTTTGTAATGTTTTTCAGTGGCAAACACGATAGTTGCACTGATGCTAGTTCTTCCCTTTCTCATTTTCTCACTGTGATGGTTACCTTTCTGTTTTGATAGCCAAACCTTTAAACTTTTTTTTTGCCCTGATAGTTGTGTTTAGCTGCTATATTTGTGTTTGTTGAGTATGACTATGAGTTTTGTTGGTTTACCATTTATGACATTTAAGTGAAAAAACTATGCCTAGTGGATATCTTGGTTGGTTGAATGGTCATGTTCAACCCATGTTAGCTCAGATTCGATATCTTGGGTTCAAGCACTCAAATTGCAATTTCTAGAACAATCTTTTATTTTTTTTGTCATTTTTATCTACTATTGTTCACTGAACTAAGTTTAAGTAAGTTTTTATTGTTAAATACATGATTTTTTATTCCAATAATTGCATGTTTGAACTATACAAAAATTTTCTTTCGTTGCATGCCCCTGTAACTTTTGTGTCTGGTTAAATACTTCTGGAAGTTTTGTTTCATTCACTTAAAATCACAATTTTAAGACCAATCTTCTAGCTTTTCTTTGTTCATTTTGATCTGCTCTAGTTCACTAAACTAGTTTAAAGTGAGTATATATAGACTATACATAGATATTATTTTCCCAATAAGTTCCTCAAATCTGTATTATAGAACAAAATTAGCATATGTTCATTTCTATCCCTGTAAAATTCCTATTTGATTCATTAGCTTAAAGTTCCATACATTATTGGTTCTGGTGCTGTACTTTAAAGACTGAATTTCTATTTAATTTTTCAGCCTCACTGAAATTCAGAATGCTCGTGGGATCATGGATGTTCTTTCAGAAATGTTGAATGCCTTGGATCCTGGAAACAGAGAGGTATTTTGCACTTTGAGAGTTTCTTTTATAATATTTATTAGCACGTTATCCCAAACACCATTTTAGTTCAAACTGGCAATTAACACTCCAGTTTTGAAAATCTGGCATGCAACTTTTTTCCTGGACCATGATATCCAGGCATTGATTAATAAAATGTAGCGGAGGGTGAATATTTTTTTGCTGTGTCATTAATCTGGTTTACTGTAGCTGGACTCATTATTGAAAACTCAATACTCATGGCTCAATTTAGAGTTGATAGTATTCTCTGGTTTCTTCTGTGTATGCCAATACATTTATGACCTGATTTTTCCAATGCTAAAACAAAGATGTGAAATGTAATCAAGCTCAGCCAAGGTTGCTTTTATATGCAGGGACTTAAACAGGAGGTAATCGTTGATCTTGTTGGTCAATGCCGTACTTACAGACAAAGAGTGGTGCATCTCGTGAACACAACTGCGTATGTTCTCTCAGTTATGTTTTCCACATTTTCTGTGTTTATAACAGAAGTACGATGGACAAAGATCGGACTAATCTAGTTTCCTTGCTGTAAAAGTCATTTTTTTGAGTCAACATCTAAATTTGTATCACAAAAAGATGAAAGCTTAGCACATTTGATTCACTAGAATTGAGTAATAATTCTTATTCTTATGGTTCTTCTCTTGTTTATCTTTTCACCTTTTTCATTGCATTTCTTCATGGAGGTATTTTAGAGTTAATATTGTCAGTGGTAGCTACGCTTGTCTATCACATGTAACGTGAAGTATTCGAATTGGCATATGCTACTTTGCGAAATTTGGGCTACTTGACTGTTCTCATCATTTTCAAGATTGCAGTCTTTTATATTTTATGCTGTTTGTGACAGAGATGAGGAGCTGCTTGGTCAAGGACTTGCTCTGAATGATGATTTGCAGAAGGTACTTGCGAAGCATGATGCTATTGCTGCAGGACTTGCTGTTCGTGTGGAGAAACGAAAGTCACTTCAGACACTCGTCAATATTGATGATTCTTCAGCAAGCAAAGAGCCACAACAGAGGTGGTTGGCTTTCTTTTAAGTAATTTGCTATTTACAAACTGTGCACTATATTTGTAACACCATAGAAATGCCCATGCGAAGTTAAGAGGAAATCTGAACAGCTTTACTGAAAACTGTTTAAATTTCTAAGAACAAAATTTCTACTGAGGATGCACTTCTGTGATTGGCTTGGATGTGTTGTGGTGGTTCTACAAGCTGATCATTGTTGATCTCTTTAAAGCCTTTTGTTTAGTTGATTTATTTTTAACCAATCTATTTTATTTAAGATTGACCGTTAGAACATGTTATACTTATGAGTGGAATCTTCAGCTTTATCAGTAGCATTTATTTCTGGCTTACATCTATAGTGCTTAATGAGGCTTCCTTTCATGATCGACTTTGATGTAGGCCATCAAGTACAAGCACAAGTAACCAGCCTCCTCTTCAGCAACTATTGCTGCCTGCTCCTCCATCCGATGGTGCAGGAACCACTTCAGTAAAAGTTGATCCCAATATGGACCTTCTTAGTGGCGAGGACTACAATAAACCTACAACAGAGAATCTGCTAGCTCTTGTTCCTGTCAGTGAACCGCTCAACAATTCTGCTTCTGACCAGAATGTCTTGGCACTCGCAGACATGTTTTCTCCAAACGACTCTACCAATAACAACAAAAATCCTGCAAACACTTTTGATTCAAATTCTACATTTCCAACACAACAGACATATCCTGCTTTTTCGAACCTTCAGCAGCAGGCTCAGCAGACACAACAGCCTCAATTTTTTACTAATGGAGGCATCCCAAACTCAGGGGCACCTCAATTTGAGCAGTCAAGTCATGACCAGGGAATGCAGCTCAACCTGGCAACCACTCCATGGAATGGTCAGTTTGCTCCAGCATATAATCCACAGCAGCAGGCACTAGGTTATGGTAAGACCATTGTCTTTTCCTCTAAAACTTTATAATGCTCTTTTTCCCTGTAATTTTGCCTATATTTTGTTACAAATGTATTCTTCAAATGTTTTAGGTTTTTTTAGTCATTGATTGTTCTAAAAATCCTACAGGATGAATAAAATGAAAAATAGCACTTGTTTGTTCTGCAATTAGCATAAACCTATGCCAGAGGAAAAATTACACAAATATGGCTATAGGACAAATAATATATTATGGATCAGAATGTCGCATACTTAAAATTATGTCATATACTGAAAGTGCAATTTAAACTAACAATGCCAAACTGGATGAATGACATTATACAGTAGATACAATAAGAAATGATGTGCTTTTACTAAATTAGAGGTATCTGTAGTTGTTGTAAGGATGAGAAAATATTATCTATGGTGGTCAGAACATACACAAAGCCAATTGTCATATGCACCAACAAAAAATGCCATTCAATCTGGATTTGGATATCTAGAAAGAGTTATAGAGGTGGACAAAGGAAAGTTTATCATCAGTAATAAAAAAAGACACCAGGGCTATCCTTAACGACAAGAATCTTGCAGAAGCCCCATCACACTCTTATTTAAATTTACATGATTTGGAATCTTTTGAAGAATCAGATTTCTAAACAATAGCAAAGCCATAAGTCTCAACTAGAAAAGGTTGAAAGAATCAGATTACTAACATTTGGAATAATGACTCTTAATATCTGGAACTACCTTCCATTTTATCTTGAATTGTATTATTTATCATCACCTCTCTCCAACACAACAAAACTTAGATCTAAAACCATATTTTGCTTTATGTATAAGTTGTTGAACACAAATAAATTGAGAAAAAAATTTAAATAAAGTGTTGATTTTTTAGTCTTCTTTTCTCAAGTTTAAGCATATTATGTTTGATAAATGCACAGATATGTGCGTGCTCATGTATATAAGGGGAGAACAGTGCAAAAAACCTGCCACCAATGTGGGATTTTGGAAGGATCAATGTACATCGGCTTACCCCTACGTGCAAAGTGACTTTCTATAAGTCAAAACATTTGTAATAGTTGAATGGACCCTGTTAACTCTCATAGAGGATTTCCTTTACCGTGTCACCAATATACTATTTGAAGATAAACACAAATATTTATATGTATGTAGCTATATACATATATGTATATTTCTACATGTGAACGTGTAATAAACATCCATACATATACCATAGCATGTACACATGCTTTTTATCTGTTTCATACCCCTGCCCTTTTGAAGCTACCTCTTGAACTTGTATCTGTGGCTCTGTGCTTGCACCTTCTTCAAGTTGTTAGGGTTGTTAAAAGGTGATACCCCAGTATTTTTTAATAGTAAAAAAGGATTTCTGTAGGCAACTTACACAGTTGGAATAGAAGGCTTTTTGTCATCGAGGTTGGCAGTTTAAGCACAATTGGTTGGAGAAAGAATATGAAAAGTGTTTTTTTATATTCTTTTTATTTGTGCTTCAAAATCATTTCACTGGAGTTCTCTATCTGCTACATTGCTTGGCTTGATTCTTTTTAGTTTTATGCCCTTTTGTATGAGTGTCGTCTGAATTTTACAGATGCAAATAATCAAAGTGGAGCTCTTCCCCCACCGCCATGGGAGGCACAACCTGTGCAGAATGAAATGCCTGGCTTGCAGCATCAACCGCTTCAAACTGATCAGCTTAGTGTGCATCCCTTATCAGTTCAAACTGGTCAACTCCGGGGCATGCAAGCTCAACCCATGCTCGGCAGCCAGCTCGGAGGCATGCAACCTCAACAAACGTCAGGCGGTCAGCTTGTAGGAATGCCTCCACAACATATGATGGGCCCCCAGCTTACTGGGTTGCAACCTCAGGTTGTCCAGGGCGATCAGTTTGTAGGCATGTATCCTCCAATGCAGAACAGCCAGATGAGAGCCATGTATCCGCCACAGATATTCGGAGGTCATATGGTTGGTATGGGTCAACAGCCTATGCAGGGTACAGGCTATGGGTATGGGCAGCAGCCGGGTGCTCAATTCTATGATCCAATGAGACCTACATACCCTTATTATACTCCAAATGCACTTGGGCAGAGAATGTATGGGCTTTCGGTGCAAGATAATAACACGTACGCGAGTAAGGCTTCGTCATATCAGATGCCCACATCCTCATCTTATCTGCAGAATTCGAACAAACCATCAAAGCCTGAGGATAAGCTCTTTGGTGATCTTGTTAGTTTGGCCAAAAACAAAGCTAAATAAGCCTCTGCTCCTAAGGTCGAGATATTGTAAAATCAGTGTGGAACTGTTTCTTCACACTTTTTTTTTTTGATTTCATATGCTGGTTCTGGTACTTGCTTTCCTTACATGTATTATCTCTTTCTGCCTCCTCATTTGTATGATGTCCTTTTCTTTTAATCATGTACATTTAGAGGGGAAAAGGATAAAGGTTGATTAGAAAGATTTAAGATACGTTTTTTTGGTTATGTTCATGTTTGATGATTCAGAGATCAAAATACGAGTCCATACGGTTCTTCCAGGAAACAGTCACTTTTTCTCTCTATGATGCTGTATTTACTTGATCTCGCAGTGACAAATATTGTGTACTAATGTTATGACTAGATATATTAGAGAATCCATTGCATTTAGTCTCTAAGATATTGTGGCCATTATTTTGATGACAAAATTTTGTGAACTTGTTATATATAAATATATTGACCGATTTGCTAATTAGATTGTTTAAGTCTTAGAAAACTAAAATGTCCTTAATTCTTCTTTTATGATAATAAAAAAAATTATTATAAGAGTGAAATGGAATAATCATCCTTTTTTTTAATTGAGAAAAAAAATCTGGATGATCGACACACAGATCTAATACGTTAGTTATCAAAAATATATTTAATCCGTTTATCTTAGTTACGTCCGACGAAAATAAAAAATAAAAAGATAATTTTAATTAGTGTTTAGTTAGCCATGCAATACACCGAGATCGTAGAATGTACGAGGCATATTCCTTGTTCGTGTGAGATGCAGCGCAAGATGCGTCTGCCAGACGATGATCTTATCGTTCCGCACTCTCGTTCACTTACGTTTTTGTTTTTGGTTCTCTCGATCGTCTCGATTTGCTTCTGTGCTAGGGTTCCTCCTTCGGCGAGAAGTTACTCGTGGTAGTTTTGTTCAGATTGCAACACGCCTCGAGCGTCGGCTGATACCGCTTCTACAGCCGCCTCTTCTACCACGTGGGTGCCATGGTTGCAGGTGACAAGTTTGCTTCTGGGCATCTCGCCTATTCCTGCTGTTTTATTTGCTCTCTCTATCAAGTTTTGTGCTGGAAGTCCGATGTGTGTGTTTGCGCGCGCGCTAGCGTTTTATCCTTTTTAGTTTGATAGCTTCTCATTGCTCTACAAATTATTCTCATATTTTAGCATAAATCATAAGTTTTAAATCATATAAACTTATCCATCTACTACATAGGTTTGAGTTATATGCTATCCACAGGCGAGAAAAAAAATTAAAATTATAAATTAAAATTATATCTCATGTACCTACTAAACTTCTAGATGGAAAAATATTGATAAAAAAATTTAAGAGTTCACAAAAAGAACATGACAATGGCAAGTTTATCAACAGGGTTAAATCAAGTACAACCAAGCAATGCTGCTCTTTAAGATCCCTCTTCAAAGGCTTTTTGCAGGTAGCTGCACAGTAAGTACAAAATGGAATCTTTCACCACCAACTCTTTGTTGCAAGCATTAAAGATTCCCTTGGCTGCTGGGTTAAATTCCAGCTTGATCTCCACACTTTGGGATCTGCTAAGCTTTGTTGGAACTTATTTCTGACATACCAAAGGTCTCTTCATGCTAGTGAAAGCTTATGGTGTCTGAATCTTAATGGATTCATTCCAAAAGTTGTCTCATGTACTCATCACCATTGCACTCCTAGGAGAGTTGTGTCTATTTGTCAGGGAGCACATGAGGCCTCAAATCTAGTTTATAATGTTGGTATTAATGAATTTTTTTTTAGAAGCTCTTGCCTTGATGTCTGATATTAAAAAAAAACATCATACTTTTGAGTGCTTCTGGGATTTATCAAGTGTATGAAAGAGATTTTCTTTTTCAAGGTTAATGTAAGAGGTTATACAAAAGATTTTATGCTTCGGTTTGAATTAATTTCACAAAGGTTTTTTTTTTCTTATATTATTTCATATAATGAAAAATTTGAGTTTGTCTCCTAAGATATAGACAAATGAAACATCCATGTAAATCTTATGTTTTGTTATTTTTTTGGAATGTATATTTTATTTGATTGATTTTTAGATTTTTTTAATATGGGTTTCTTCCCTACAGAGTGGTATATATCAGACTTAGATAGTTAATCCTCTGAAAAGCTTGCATCAAATTTATAAAAGAATCATAATCACTTAAGTTGCTGCATTACAATTTTTGATGCATGATTATATTCAAATCTTGTAATCAAAAATGGTGTACAGGGCAGCTTTCTTCTATGCATTTCTATTGCAGTGCTTATGTTTACACTTGATCCTGGAGTTTTTAGAACAAAATATAGATTTCTTTCCACCATAAAATTGATGAACACCTATATTATGTCAATTGTTGGTGGAAGAAGGAATCATTCCTTGTTCCTCTTTGTTCCTCAGGAATATGCCCTTTGTAAGCTATGGAGCAGATGACAGAAGTTTCACAATCACAATGTAATGCTAATTTGTAGCTATGCATCTAAAAAAATAGTATGTCTCATGCTGTCCACTTGAAAGAAATAATAGAATGCATCCAAAGATGGAAAGATTTATACTGTTGTAACAGCAGATATATGCCCATGAACAAGGGCAGAGATAGTGGATTGATTCTAAAGCTCAAGTCTTCCACTACTAAATTTAATGCTGTTTCAGCTGTATATAGCATGAGTTTGATGTTTTTGGATGCCATTGGATCAATGATTAAAGAACAGAAGAAAACACCAGCTTAGAGGCCTCAGTCGAATCCTTTTAAGCCTCATGCTTCTCCATTTCCTGCAACAAGGGAAAGCTTTGGCATGGATTCACTCACTGTATCCACTGTGACTTGCAGCATTCGAAAGGCTCCTCACAAAGCAGCTCCTTTCAACTTCATGTCCTCACTCTCATCCTTCAAGGTTGACTCAACTAACAAAGCATTCGATTCTCCTCCTCAAAGATGGTTAGTTTGACAGGTGATTGGATGTTCTTTTGCAGCCTGTTTTCAGACGATTGCAGCAACAATTTGTCTCATTAAAGGTTGAAGTTCCCAAGATCATAAAAACCACATCTTTGAATCTTTTAGATGGAGTGGTAGACTCGTTGTTCGAATTCGAAGAGCAAGCTGTATTCAATGAGGTATTCTTTCTCCAGAGAAACCAGACTGATGAATTATGGCGTAGACAGCAGAAGTCTCCGTGTCTGATGATACTATCATGAGGTGTTGCAGGGGAACTTTGCGCCTGTCGACGAGGTAGGAGAAGCTCTGCAGCTCTCAGTCATGGACGGGGAGATTCCGGATGATTTCCCAGAAGGCATCTACTTTAGAACAGGTGCTTCTGCTTCTCATCTTTGTGATGCATACTACCATTTACCAAGTCAAATAAAAACTTAGATCACATGTAAGCAATCCTCAGTAATTTACTTGCATCATTGATTCAACAACATAATCGATGCAGAAATGCAGTGATCTGAAGAGATTACAACTGCAAGAAATATTATTAGTTCAAGCAAGTCTAAGTTATAGTACATGCCATCTTTGATCAATCGGTATGCTCATGTTGTTGACAGGTCCAAATCATTTGTACCCAAATCAGACAGCTGCAGTCTCCATCTTTGGCAGAACAGGCTACACATGGGTTGAAGGTGATGGAATGCTTCATGCCACATATTTCAGCAAGGATGATGAAGGAAACTGGAAAGTTTCATACAAGAACAAGTATGTAGAATCAGAAACCTTCCTCATGGAGAAGAATAGAAACAAAAAGATGTTCATACCTGTAGCTGACGGCGATCCGACCGCGATTTTAGCAGCTTTTGTTCTTAACATGGTAAGCCAGGATTGCCTCAGAGGTCTCACTAACATTATCTTGGTGAATTTTAGGCCACCAAGGTATTTCCAATGCATTTTGCAGATGAGGTTTGGGAAGGCAGTCAAGGATGATAGCAACACCAATATGTTTGAGCATGCTGGAAAACTGTATGCAGTTTCTGAACAGCATCTGCCTTATGAGATTGATGCTTCTGATCTGCATACCCTAAAAGCCTGGGATGTCAATGGAGCTTGGCATCATCCCTTTACCAGTCATCCAAAGGTTGTGTGTCTCATTGTCATTAATACTGTGATATCTGTATGCTAAATTCATCTGATTGTATTGGTGTAGAAAGCTCCACATACTGGTGAGATGGTCATCATGGGTGTTGACATCAAAAGGCCACATTATATATTGGGAATCATATCAGGTAATTGAAGTATGATCCTGATAACAAGGATACGAGTCAAAGTATGTTCAAGCTTGAGAATACACTGATGCTTTCTTCCTTTTCTTCTCCCCCTAAGCTGATGGTGGTGAGATGCTTCACAAAGTTGACCTGAAGTTTAGGACAGGGAATCTGGTCCATGAGCTCGGTGTAACTGAGAAGTGAGCATTCTACTCAACATTATTTCATGTGTCATTAATTACCATGATCATATCGAATTTAGCTATGCTGATACCATCATGGACTTGTGGTCTTCAGCTACAATATCATCATGGACTACCCCCTCAGGTTTGGCATCAACAGAGTGCTTGCAGGCAAATCGTGAGTTCACTGAAGCTTTCATCCTTAGTATCGTAGCTGCGTTTGAATCAGATTCAATCATCTTCCATGTCCATGGATTTGCAGCTTCATAGGTTATGACGGAGATGGGGAATCAAGAATAGGAGTGATGCCTCGTTTCGGGGATGCAGAATCCATTTCCTGGTTCACTGTTAGAAACCACTGCAGCTTCCACATCATTAATTCCTTTGAGGATGGAGACGAGGTAGACTCCGACGCACGAACTGCTACTGGTCCTTTCCGGAGGTAGAAGATGACTTGTTGTAGCTGATGAATGAGTCTGCAACAGGTGGTTGTGAGGGGGTGTAGAACAACAGGATCAGTGCTCCCAGGCCCAGACCACAAGGCAAACAAAGCCGAGTGGTACCGAAGAGCATATCTGCAACCCAATGAGGACTCTCACAGCTTCGATCCTGCCACGGATGGGGTTCTCTTTTCTCGGCCTTACCAGTGGAGACTCAACATGAGAACCGGTGCAGTCAAAGAAGGATACCTCACGGGGAAGGAGATCGCCATGGACTTCCCGGCAATCAACCTCAGTTTCACTGGACTGAGGAACCGCTACGCATACGCTCAAGTAGTGGATTCAGAAGCAAGCTCAAAGCTAGGTGATGATCATCAAATCCTACGCAACCTAAGCTCGTGATCTAAGAATCGGTGTCTCTTCTGCAGGTCTCTCGAAATACAACATGCTGGCGAAGCTGCACTTCGGATTGCAAGATGAGGTTTTGAAGTTTCTGACGAAGAAGGGATTAATGGTGAGCGATCATTTGCTGCTTACTGACTGTGTGTTCGACTCGATGCCTGTCTCAGGACGACGAGGAGTTGGCGAAGGTCGAGTACCATGAGCTCGGCGACGGTGAGTACTGCACTGGGGCTCTGTTCGTCCAGAAACAAGAGGGAACAGAGGGAGAAGACGATGGATGGTTGCTTTGCTATGTTCATGATGAAAGATCAAACATATCCAAAGTAGCACTTCGATCTTGCTTGGATTTAAAGATTTGTGAAGGAAGATTTGGTGATTAGAGTTTGTGCACGTTTGCAGGTGTACGTGATTGATGCGAAGAGGTTCACCGAAGAGCCAGTGGCCAAGATAAGTTTGCCCCGCAGGGTTCCCTATGGTTTCCATGCTTGCTACATGTACGACTAAGAAACTCGAGATCAGTTCACGAAGAAGTGATGTGTTGATGTGGTTCTCTTATGGCTTCAAGCTGTTACAGGAAAATCCAATCCAAAGGAAAATAGAGTTACTATTTTCTCTTATTTCTTAACTCGTAAATCCGATACGAGTAAATCTATCGTCGAACATATATACATAAAATAACTAATTATATATATTATAAATCTAATTGATAATAATATTCCTTTAAAATGATTATAATGGTGAGACTACTAAGGATATTTTAAGTGCCTTAAATTAATATTTTTTATTATTGTTTTCTTCTTTTTTTATGAACCTTACATCATTAGTTAAAGTCCTAATAATCACGATTAATAGTTATTACCGTGCGTAATAACCAACCCAAGCCAATTCACTTGACACGTGCAAGTGATGGCTCGGACCCACCGACGCGTAATAAATGGACGGCCCGGACGGGTTTACCGCACACACACATACGCAACCTTCCCCTGTATCGAACTCGCACACAATTCCCACCCCCTCGCGGTCGCATCAAACTCGTCGCTTCCACCGTGTCGTTCCCCTAAACCGATCCCCCTTCTCCGCTCTCTTCTCTCCCTCCGCTGTCCCTCCCCCAAATCCTTCCCCCGATCCGAGCCAGATTTATACCTGCTCGCCTTCAATCCAAGCCTTCCCGGTTTCTTCTGGGATTCCGTTCGATCGGTCAATCGCCTTCCTCTTTCAGGAAATATCGATCGACAACGTTTCTTTACGGATTTTTCTGTTAAATCTTGTCGATTTGAAGGGTTTTATACTTGATCGGGGCTGCGGTTCGTCGCAATAGATTTTCTGGTAGTCGATTTCTGTTGCGAGGCTCGGATTTTGGGGGGGCAGGACGTTTTTGGTCTTTGGTTGGTCGATTTGAGCGTGCTTTTAGGGTTGTCGTCTGGATCTTGTGGGTGTAAGAGGTTGGTCAATATGGATCAGAGCCGGAGAGCTGTGGAGTCCTATTGGAGATCTCGCATGGTTGATGGAGTGACCTCGGATGAAGATAAGGTTGCTCCGGTGTACAAGTTGGAGGAGGTCTGCGAGCTTCTGCGAACGTCCCCGGCCAGCATCGTGAAGGAGGTATCGGATTATATTCTCAAACGGCTGGATCACAAGAGCCCAATTGTTAAGCAGAAGGTATTAGGTTATATGCATTCTCTTTTCTCCCCCTTCGTTTTTGAGTTCTCTCGCAGTAATTCAATATTTGTGTTGTTTGATATTTATATGATATTGCATGGTGGGATGATAGATCATTCTTTTTCCCCGTCACTACTCTTGTGAATTAAGCAAATCATGACAAATTTCTTTCTATATATTACACAGTATAACGCTTCCTATATATCAAACAAGCATGCTTTCCTCCTTTCTGTCTTTGTGGACTCATAATTCTCTGCATGCATCGCGTGAACAGATTTTATAAGTAAATTTCATTTTATTTTTCTCCACACAATATAATGATTCCTATATATCTCACTTATAACAAAAAATTATGTTGGAAAATGTATAATTGTGTATCTTTGTCCAGAGTGTTCTATCAATGAGATGGTAATCTAGTCGATGTGCTCACAAACAAATTTATACTGTCGCATTAAAGAATTGATCCCTGTTTTATTTCTCCCAAGGCTCTTCGGCTGATCAAGTATGCAGTGGCAAAATCTGGAAATGAGTTCAGGAGGGAAATGCAAAGGCACTCGGTCGCAATGCGTCAGCTGTTCCATTATAAAGGTCAGTTAGATCCCCTGAAAGGAGACGCCCTTAATAAGGCTGTTCGTGAGACTGCTCATGAGGCAGTTGCGGCTGTCTTTGCTTCCGATGACAACAAGACAGTGGCACCCACACAAGGCCTTGATAAGCGCATCCAAGGCTTTGGGAATACAAACTTTGAGTTTCAAGCCGAAGAGAAAAGGTCGTTTCTTAGTGAAGTGGTTGGTCTTGGTAGTGCCTCCATCAGGCAGGGACTTAGCACCATTGCTGCTGCTCATTCTTCGAGGAAAAATGACACTGGCAGTTATAAGAGCCCAAACCTACGTAGATCTTTAACAACAGAAATAGACAGTCCTAATGGATATCAAGGAATCGAACACCACGGAGAAAGTTGGGAAGGTTCTGGTATCTCAAAAAGAAACTCTGGAACATGGGGCCCTGATTCGAGACTGAGCATATCCACTTCTGTGGCAAATGAGGACACGAGTTCAACTAACACAGGAGCAAAGAGTCGTGAGGAACGGCTTTTGGAGACAATTGTCACATCTGGAGGTGTACGTCTGCAACCAACTCGTGATGCTTTGCAGGCTTTTCTTGCAGCGGCTGCCAAATTAGATGGAGTGGCCATGAGTCATGCCTTAGAAATGAAGCTCCAATCACATTTGTGGCAAGTAAGCTGACTAATCTATCATTTGTTCATTCTGAGTCTTTGTTGGTTACTTTGTTGGTTATTCAAATTATTTGTCTGCTTTATGTGTGAATCTAGAATATTGTGTGCAAGCTGCATCTATCAAAAAGTGGTATGCTGATTGAAACATAGGTTTTTTTTGTATGTTTTTTAGTCACTTCATTAGAGATGTTGGTCTAGACTTAGTCATTTCATTTACCTCGAGTAAAAAACTTCAGCAATGATGCTTTGCCCTTGTATATTGAATCTTGTATTGTAAAGCAGTGATTAGATATACTGGATGTTAGCAAATAGCTTTTGACATTGCATGTCTACAATGCTTTCCGCTTATATATTGAATCTGTAGAGTTAACCAGTGATTTAGAGATATTTCATGTTAGCAAATAACTTTTATGTTGCTGTTGGTGAACAAAAGGGGAATTTGTATTGTCTGTGTGCAATCTTATCCATATGACATGTATGCCATATGGCATCTTCAATCATCATCTTGCTAACTTATTCTTATTTTGAATTCAAAAGAGGCTTATTTATGAATTTTCTTTGACCTATAAGGGGTACAAAAATTGTATGGTTATGTCATGTTAAATATTTGACTTAGGTATGTCAGTGAACTTACTGATGGAGTTTGCAACGGTCAGAGTATTTGGATAGATCTTAATTGGCTCAAACTGACTCAAAATGACAAGTAGCAAAATGAGACTATTTGAGCATGCATTAATATTGCTCGTCATTGTACATCACCCCATACTTAATCTTCTCTTGATGAAACTCATTCTCTGAATTCTGAAGTGAATTAAAGGGGTCTTGTCCAAATCCATGTTTTGTATAAGGATAATTGTTTCAAGAAGTGACGAAACTAACTTAAATGTTATTTGAAGTTTGCTAAACCGGTAAAATTTACATGGTTGTTTCAGGTAAGGATGAAGACTATTTGTGTCCTGGAATCAATTTTAAAAATAAAAGATGATGAACACTTCTTTAGCATAGTGTCTTATTTTACCGAGAACAAGGATTCTATCGTCAGATGTACAGAGCTACCACAAGCTTCTTTGAGGGAGAAAGCAATCAAGGTACTCTTTGTTCATATGATTTCTTTTTGTTAGAATGTTGAAGTGGCTTTCCTAATACTCAACTTATGTCTTTATATTGTTAATCACTTTCCTAAGCTGGATTCATGGTATGATCTCTCATGAATGCGTTCTTACATTCTATTCCACATCAGATAGTTGCACTTTGCATAACAAGTTAGAAAGTGAGAGTGATGAGTAACTTATGGGAAAAAATGATGTGGAAAAGATTTCTCTCAAAGCCATAAGAGATCAGAGTTGCATTCTTGATCAGCGGTTCTTAATCTATACTTTGCTCTTTTGGTCACTGATTTTGCAAGTCAGTTATCTTGTTGATTTTATTTGGTCTTTTCACTTCCACTTGTGTGAAAACGATGCCTATATAATTTAGTACTTAAATATTCTCATTGGATACTTTGATTTCGATTCAAAATGGCAGAAAGGTAGACTCTGAAAATGGTTATCTTAATTCCTAGTTTCAGTTGGTTGTGATGAGTTTATCAATTATTCTTAATTACTTTATATGCAGATGAATGAAGTTCCTGGATGTATTACAAAATGATTCAATGAACAATTGATTTGGGAACACAATTCACCATAACTGTTATTGTTTCTTGATTAATTTTCATATCATTTTTGTTTCATGTCTAGCTTTGAAGCTTTATAATCTTGTTGGTGTTAATAGCCCATTCAAATTAAGGTTTGAAATCTCGGTTTGATACTGATATCAGTCCATGTTTAGACTAGTATGCTGCCATTATTGACTTGTATCGAGTGTTAGAATGGTTGGTTCTAGCTATGGATCACTCCAAACTTACATCTACATTGTCTCATGTGTGTTTGCATTGATAATGATTCTATATGTGTTTGACTTATTTTAAGCCATACATCACAGATGTATGTTATAATGCACGTGTCTCAGCTAGTCCAAACATCTGTACGAGAGACAATGTGAACTTTTGTGTGAATCAAGAAGAAAGTGGACCAATTTTGCTTGTAATTGCTAGATGATGTAGTCACACAATTTTCTTCAAATAAGGTTTGGATCCTTTATATTGCAGCCATTACTCTCAGCTGAAAAATTACTATTAAAAACATGTTTATTCATGTTTAATTCAATAACATTGGATTAGTATAAAGTGAAGGGATTGTGTTTGATATTTTTTTGTTATCAAGGTCCATATTGTATCAATAGGAAATGGAAGTGTTCTCACAATAAAATTAAAAAGCCTCATAAAACAGATTCCACTAGAGGTAGGATTATGGATCAGTGGTGACATAAAAATTCATAACTTCATGGCTGTCTACCTCACTATGGCAATGGCTGCACTTTCTATATGTGGTTCCAATCTATTGATGATGCCACAAAGGGCATAAAAATGTGCATTGGTAGTGGCAAGGTTCACAATTTCAGTACTGGTACTATACCAGAGTGCTTGGACCGGTATTGTATTGGTCCATGATGGTGTACCAAGTGTTGGTACACTAGTATGATTTAGGAAAAAGCATAAAGAAAGCTAAAAAAAGAAACTGCTGCTGCAGAGCCTGTACCAGGTGTGCCAAACAGGACAGACCCTGTACCGGATGGTACAAGTCCGTGTTCAGTGCATACACGGATCTGGATAACTTGCCAGTGTCATATCAACATATTGAGAACAAAAAGTAAAAACTTGTCCTCCTGAGTGGCACTGTACTGTTCAGCATTGCATGGTTGGACTAGGAAATAGATGTTGTTATAGTGGTTCAGCTGGCATTTTGACCATGCCTGAATTGCTGTTTTCACAAGTTTTTTCGTCATGCATTTTGTGCCTAGTTGGCACTAAAATTTTGCTTTATATGTACCACTTTTGTCACCTTCTGTAGGTAGGGATTCTGGCACAAGTCTTTAACATTATCCCAGCAAGACCTTTGAGTCTCTATTTGTTCTACATTTTTTGTGTTAGTCCTATATGGTGGTTAGTTTCTTAAAGTATATAAGCTCAGCTGATAAGTACATTGATATCAGTTTTTCTCTTGGTCAGCAAGCTATTTTTTAATATCTGGTTCACTTCTGATGCAGATGCTGTTTATCCTTCATGTGTAGTATAACTGTGACTGGCATGAGTCAGAGTCAAAGAATTATGAAACTTACATTAAGGACCTACTACTTTGGAGTTACTTAATGTTGGAAAATCACCTTATATAGAATTAGTCTAAAAATGTCCAAGCATATATGTGATTGAATAACTAAGCCAAAATGTTAGTGGATCTATAGAAAAGATATCTTTTCTTTTCCATGGCTCAAGTATTTTCTTTTTACCTTTTTGATGAGCAGATGGCTTTTTAGTATATTGAAATTTGTAATGCTTGCTTCGAATCCCCCTGACCTCCATGGATCCAAGTTATATTTAAAATTATCCTAGAGGATAGTAACTGATGTTGAGGTTGTAAAATAGGTTCTGCAAATAAAATACTAATGGTAAATTGGAACCTGTTTAAGCATTAAATTGATTGCTGTATAAACAATACTTGAACCCATCCTTTGAAGTTCATTTTCTGTTTAATAATGAGAAGAGAACTTTTCAATGAGAGGAGGGGGTGTATTTAAGTACGGCTTCTTGTTAGTAAAGCATGGACATGAATGTTGCTTTAGATGTGAGATGGTAATTATGTACAAGTTTGAAGAATCTTTAATAACCACAATGTTTATAATAGATATTTTAACTGCATATCTCTTTTCTATTCTTCAGGTATTAAGTCTTCTTGGTGGTGAGCAAACTTCTGGAGCAAGAGAGGAGACATCGGATGGAAAAGCTACTTCTGCCCCCCCTGTTGTTCAAATGCCTGACTTAATTGATACTGGTGACTTTGATGATTATGGGAGTCAAGATTCCATGGAGACGCAGGGCAAGCAAAGCACAGCAGAGTTGAAGCCATCAAACTCTTTGGTAGACGATCTGTTTGCCAGTGATCCTCTTGCTGATATAAACACTTCTGGCAATAAAAATCAAGATGATCCATTTGCAGATGTGTCTTTCCATGTGACTGAGGACAAGGAGGGGAATGACCTTTTCTCCGGATTGACAGTTGATGATAAGAAGTCGGATATTGTTTTAGATGTTCCTGAAATTAAGAAGCCTGACTTGCTTGATGTTTTTGGTGCATATTCTGTTCAGCACCAAGAGGAAGCAGGAAAGGATAGAGGCAACATGCATGATTTGATGACTGGGTTGTCTCTCAATGGAATCCAAGAAAATGAACCACCTGGATCAGTGGGAGCATCTGCTGCTTTCTCTGGACTTGGAATGTTGGCCAGTAGCACTCAACCAAGCCAGGTACCTGCAAATGGATCTATGAAGAGTAATCAGGATTTGAACTCTGTCTATTCCCAGGCTCCTATTCAGTATGGCATGCCTCCAAATATTATGTTCAATCAAGGTTTTGTTGCTCAGCCAATGAACTACGAGGCGATGAGTGCATTCATTGCCCAACAGCAGTTTTTATTGCAAAACATTGGAAATCTCAACACTGGATTTGGACAAACAGCTGGGAATGCTATGGAGGGAAGTTATGCTGCACCACTTCCTGATATTTTTCAACTTTCAAATAATCCAGTAAAAAGCCATGCTTCAACTACGAAAAGCCCAAAGGAGGACACTAAAGCTTTTGATTTCATAACGGTAATGATTCTTCTTCCTGTTGTGTTTAGTTGTTCCACTAAAATCTTTCATTGTCTGAACTACTCTGATATATGCTTTTGTTAGTCTAATACATGAGGGCGTGAGTAGAACTATTCTTAACATATAATGTGTAAAATTTCTGGTGAAGACACTTTTGATTATTATAATAATTATATTATTCTGAGTTACACTTATTTGTTCTTACACATTTCTATCATATTAGTAACTAATAATATGCTAGTTTCTGGAATCAATTCTAGTAGAATGAGAATCTAAATTCATCATATAGATGCCAAGAATCCAAGGGGATTAGTTAATTTTTAGATGGATCTGTTATTAATGCTTTTGAGTGTAGAAGAAGTACTAATCTTCTAAGGAATGGTGCGCATGGACCTCATGACATTCCAATCTCTGATCTGCTTGCCATGCTCTTCCTATTGGAAGTTAAATCACGTTTGTTTCTTGTGGCAGGATCACCTTGCTGCAGCTCGAGGAGGTTCAAAAAGGATTACATGATGATGCTGTTATTAACCTGTGGAAAACTGGAGATCCTTCCGCTCCAAACAGATCACTGCTGGTTTGGTCAATATTTCTCAATGCCTCAAGCGACATGAGCTTCATCCATTTGTTAGTTTCACGTTGTATCTGCAGTACAGCTAGAAACATGCTTGGTTATAGAAAGGGTTTTTGTATTCTCCTTGTGTATGAGTTGATATTCACTTTCAAATGTTTATTCTCTCTCGTCAGTCAATAAGTTGTGGTCGAAGAAGCTTAATCTCTTCCATTGGCCTTCGATATATTAACTACTGAGATGAACTTAAATGAACTAAAATGTTTACTTTCTCTCTTCCGTTTGTTTTAATTTTGAAACAGCAGGATTATTAGATTAGCTGGTTTTGCCAGGAGATCAATTTTTCTTCCTCATGCAATTTAGTCTCATACTAGAATTTTTTCCCTTATTTTCGATCTGTGATTTCTACTGAACCCACTTGAAGATTGGATAAACGCTGCCTGTGGTTTTACTAACTCTGAATTAACTTAAATTACTGATTCGATATTGATTTTAATAATATGATAGTTCAATTTAGTATCGAGATCTCATCCGATGTCTATTTTAGTTCATGTGATTTTGAATTGTTCCCATTCTTTATAGAAATTCTCTTTTCTATCTTTGTTAATCACGTTTTGGCTTTCTATCCTGATCTAATACAATTTGAGATTTTTCACTCTTATATATATATATATATATATTCGACCTTTCCTGTTTTGATACCTCGTTCGTACAAAGGCTGGACCCCATTTCACGTGATCCTTGTCATCATCAATATCTAATATTTGTTCCTTGGGCAATGCAGCCGAAACTTCACAGAAACATACACGACGTACCCGAATCTTTTCACCCGTTCGTGGTAAACCCATCCGTGTATACACAGTACATGAGATAATACGCTACCTATATATATCAACAGCGGGTCGCAGCCACACGATTCGTTTTGATTGCTTTTGATCCGTGCTCCTGGCCGTCGGATTTGTCAACTCTTTCTTCCGACATGTGCCTGCCGCTATGCGGTTAGAACGCTCAGCCGTAGTCGGTGACACTTCTTCTGTTTGCCCGCTGGACGATGGGGTTCTTCATTCTTGTGGCTGCATTCTACTGCTTGCCCTCTTCTCCGGTGAACTCAGAGGTCGTAAGATCGCAAGGGAGAGGTACTCTCGATCTCCTAATACTCTAGCTAGTCCAAAGGAAAATCTTCGAGCTTTGTGTGCCTGCTTCAGCCCTCTGGAGGATGGGGTTCTTGATTCTTGAAGGGGCTTGTGTTCTGTAGCATGATTGCTAAGTTGAGGTTGTCGACCAGACCCCTTCTTTTTATTTTACAGGCTCTGGTTTGTGATGCATTGCTTTTGGGCAATTCGTGCAAGTGAATCCCGAGCATTTGAGTTCAATTATGCTCCGTTGTCTTCTACTTTTCTGGATCTGTTGCCTCTCTTTCTAGGGTTAGTTGAAGTTGGAACCTACAATTGATGTTTGACCATTCAGATCCAGGCCACAGAAGAAGAAAGAGAAATTTCCAACTCAAGACACCATGCAAGTTCTCGACTGTTTGATCCTGGAAGTGGATGCATAATCCCTTCAGTGGATGATTATGCCTAGTTATCATTTGTGTAGTCCTGAAAAAAAGGTTGCTTGATCAGAGAGTTCACTAATAATTAGGTGTCAACTGTTTAGTTCTGAAACCGCAATACATGGATAAGTCGGATTTGTGGGTACTTTATAGTTCATTTTCTGTCTTCTTCTTTTTTTCTGACAGAATCCTTGCCTAATTACTTATGCACATCTTTTCGCTGTGAGGTATGAACCACTGGGCTAAAGCCTAGTTTATGAAAGCATATGAATTGTTAAGCATCCGAATGAATAATCTTGATATCAGTTTTTGAACTGCTTGAAATTACTCTAAAATAAATCTGAGCTCTCAACTGGATCAAGTGCCAATATGAACTTGTGGTGTCTTTGCATATTGTGTTCCTTGCTTAATGAATTTTGTGCCCTTCATCATTTGCAGGTCATGGAAGGTGAGTTTTTGTGAGATCAACATGGTTCAATTGCAAAAGCCATGGGTTACCACAGTACGAAGAGTGGTCTTGGTGATCGCGATAGCCCTTTCTGTTTTAGTATTTCAGACTTTCATGCTCTCCTCTAGAACTGCTCTGTCATCTCCATTCCCTGCCTTTAGTGACCCTGAAACTGAAGGAAGGAGTTCATTGAGCACTGTATCTTCTTATCGCTCATTAAGTACTGGAGAGCTCTCTCTTTTAAGTGATCCAAGGAATTCGACTGGAACATCTCCGGTCGATG
Organism: Musa acuminata AAA Group; assembly: GCF_036884655.1. Taxonomy (NCBI): domain Eukaryota; kingdom Viridiplantae; phylum Streptophyta; class Magnoliopsida; order Zingiberales; family Musaceae; genus Musa; species Musa acuminata. The sequence goes on along the minus strand of NC_088328.1, from coordinate 31,117,181 downwards.
TACGGACTGGTGAGGACGATATGTTGGATGATGATGAAGATGATATCGACCTGGGTGAGGACGAAGAACCAGAGAGCGAGTTCTCATTTGACCTTGGAAATGGGGTTATACTGAAAAAGGTTAGGGACCCAAATGGTGGTTTCATCAAACTTGAAAAGGTAGTTGATCCAAATTATTTTCCTTCTACGGAGAAGGTTGGGGAACCAGCTCCTGGTTATTCATTTTCTTCAGATGGCAAACATAATGCACCTTTAGTCTCTGATCAAATAAAAAATTTCCATAATGAATCGGTTTCATCTGTAGCTGTATCATCACCATTAGTTTCTCATACAACTGACCCTCTGGTGGATTTGAGCACAAATACAAGTGATCCTATCAGCACAGTGACAACTAGTACTCCATCATCAGTAGAACAAGCAACTAAGACTGTTTCTTCATCTATAAAGCAATCGACAGAGACACTTCCAAAGGACAGTGCTCAGCTGGCTGGTAAATCCACCTCTTACAATAGCTTTGGGGGTAACTACACTCCAAAACGAAGAAAGAATAAGCGGCGAGCAATGCCACCACTTTCTATGTCAGAGATGAACAGCCTGCTGCTTAAGAACCGTGCTTCATATCGTGCAATGGTTTGTTTTTCTCAGATTAGTATATTCCGAATGGGGAGAAGTTACTCTTGTGATTTGACCTTTTCCACATGTTGCAGAGACCTCGATGGTCTTCGGCTCATGACCAGAATATAATAGCTGCAAGGGCACAGATTGAGAATGCTCCTATTTCAAAGAATGATCAAGAACTCTACGAACCTGCTTTTCGAAATCTTTCCATGTTTAAAAGGCACTTTACTAATTGCTTCTCTCTTTACTAGTTGTCTTTTGTACAGTAAATCAGTTGCTTCTGCATGGTCTTTATTTGATTTTCATGTTGAGAGTAATTCTTACCATTTAAGTGTTGTTCATGTCGGTAATTCGGGATGCTTAAAGGATGCAATTTTTGGTAACATTCCAATAACAAATTTAGTGATCAGCTATTTCTGGAAGAAGAAACACTTTCTTCATGTAAAAATTGTTGAAAAACAAACAATTCATTGATGACCTTGGTTATGTCTTATATGTTCTTTTCAAATTCTACTTGAATTGGAAGTGATATTATCTTATATGTCTTATATCATTTGTTAAAAAGACTGCTATATAACCAAGCTCTTCTTATTGGAAGCTAGTTCCTTACTATAGTATCCTTATGCGTGGTCCTTTTCAGTTCCCAACAACGTATATACACCTTTGTATATTCTAGTAGATGAATTGCATATTAAATTCTTATATTTATCTTCACCTGCCTTTCTGTTTTATATCTTGTATGTACAAAGTGAAGGCACTAGTTACGAGACATTTTAGGTTCTGGTAACATATAAAAACAAACAAGACAATTTCTAGCAAGTGCTAGGGCATTTAATAAGCTTGCAAAGAATTGTACTTGATAGCACTAGTGCCTACATGACACATCAATCAGCATATGTCTGATTCAGTGATGTCATGAAGATTCATTCAAAAACTTTCTGGAAGAAATTAATTAATTTCTTTTTTGTAATGATTATTTTTTATAACAATTGCTATCTGAAATTCAAGATCATTAACTCATTTATTACCTGAGATCCAGTTCCCTTTTTTTAATGTTTTGTATGTAATTTCATGTCCCTAATAAAAACATATTAGTTTCATCCAAAACCTGACCAAAGTCAAAATTATTTTGTAATATGCTTCCTATCAGCCATGTTTTCTGAGTGATTTATCTGCTCCTTGAAACCGCATTTGATTGCAGCCCCCCAGTTATGCTAGGATGTGCTGCTTCTTGTACTATAACTTAAATTTTATATTACAAACAACAGGAGCTATGAGCTCATGGAAAGCACACTCAAAGTATATGTCTATAAGGAAGGCGGGAGACCCATATTCCATCAGCCTGTACTGAAAGGAATTTATGCTTCTGAAGGATGGTTCATGAAATTGATGAAGAGAAACAGACACTTAACTGTGAAGGACCCCAGAAATGCAAACATGTTCTACATTCCTTTCAGTTCTCGTTTCTTGGAGTTTGCTCTGTATGTGCCCGACTCCCACAACAAAAAGAACTTAGTCCAGTACTTGCAGGGCTATATGGACATGATTGCTGCAAAATATCCTTTCTGGAATAGAACAGGTGGAGCTGACCATTTTGCTGCTGCTTGCCATGACTGGGTAGGATTCAGGAAACTTGATCTCCAAAATACCAACACATTATCCAGGATCAGTTCAAATGTCTAATTTTGCTCTAGCATTAGATACTAATGTAGTCCCACTCTCTTAGGTTCTATATGTATCTTACATTATCATAGTGCTGCACTCATTTTCTGATGTGAACAGTTGACAGTTTGTTACCATCAAATATAATCCATGGTCAACATCATGCATCTTCTAGATATGTCATTTTAACCTTAAGGCAACAAAAATATATGTACATCTTTTGAAGCTAATGGATAAACATGATGCAAGTTGATAACAGTTAAATCAATTGAAACTACCTTATGCATTATAGCTGAATTTTCAATGAATGGTGCTATCATGTTCCTCACCAGTAGTACTTCTGCAGGCACCATATGAAACAAGGCATACCATGGACAGTTCCATTAGAGCGCTTTGTAATGCTGATCTCCATGAAGGCTTCCGAGTAGGCAAGGATGTCTCTCTTCCAGAAACATTAGTCCTTTCACCTAAGAACCCTCTAAGAGAGCTTGGTGGAAGTCCTGCCAGTGAGAGGTCCATCCTTGCCTTCTTTGCAGGAAACATGCATGGCAGGCTCCGGCCAATCCTACTGCAGCACTGGGAGAACAAAGACCCATACATGAAAATCTTTGGTCCAATGCCTCCAGGAGTCAACAATAAGAAGACTTACATCCAGTTCATGAAGACAAGCAAATACTGTATCTGTCCTCGAGGTTATGAGGTTAACAGTCCGCGGATAGTGGAGTCCATCTTTTATGAATGTGTTCCGGTGATCATATCAGACAATTATGTGCCACCTCTCTTTGAAGTGTTGAATTGGGAAGCATTCTCTGTTATCGTTCCAGAAGCAGATGTACCACGATTAAAAGAGATACTCATGTCAATCCCATTGAACAAGTACTTGTTGTTGCAGAAGGGGGTAAGGAAGGTACAAAAGCACTTCCTTTGGCATAATACGCCAGTGAAGTATGATTTATTCCACATGATTCTTCATTCCATCTGGTTCAACAGAGTTTTCACCATAAGAGCCAGATGAAGGATGGAGATCCTACAGAGGTATGCAGCTAATTATAATTATAAATACTTGGTCACAAGAAAAGAAGAAAGTAAATGTCTGGATGAAGCTTATTTGTAGTTAAATGTTTATAAATCCATGAGGTCAAATAGTGATGATTAGAGAAAAATCTTTTCTTTTGTATATGGATTACAAGATATGTAACAATATCCTCTCAGAAAACAAGGCATACAATACACTCAAAGCCATTGGTTCTGTACCTGTTCAACTGTTATTTATATAGCATATTGAATCTCTTGTAAGGGATGGATCTAAACTGAACCTGTTAGCCCCTAGCCAAGATTGTATTTTGGAAAAGGAACCAGCAATGAATGTTGTTCAATAATTTAGCCAGGCATATCGGTTTATAATATTGTATCACGCTGCACATGGCCAGTCCAGAGATCCATTAGCCTATTCCAATTGGACTAGCTAGCATAAACTAATGGGATTTACTAATTGACTTGAGGAGCATGGATTAACTGCCAACTACCTGGTTGGAAAGACTGAAGGCTTATCTGTGAATATTCCCGCAGACCTAATAGTTTTGTATGCATCTCATCCATTTGAGGTCTGATTTCTGATCTGATTATATCTTTCTTTCTTATGTAGTCATGTCATGCTTAATGACATGGTATCGTGTTGTGTACCATAGCAACAGTGTTGTATTTTCACAGGAATGCTTATACAATGTAAGATCCGTTACTGTGGTCATGGTTATGATATGTGGTTGATGATATTTTGTTGTGTGATACATAATATGCTGGTGTTGGAGGCTTGACTACTTATTGTCGTTACATTCTGATTAATTTGATATCATTATTATGGAATATTATCTTGTTGTTGTATGGTCATAATTATAATTTGTGGAATATCATAATTATTGACTGGTAATCTTGCTTGGTTTCATTATTATTCTTCTCACTGATCTCATTTTCCTGCTGTTGAGAGCATGTTGTTTTAGCTGATGGTTGACTTCTGGGTCTTCCAAATGCAGAGTCTGCATCAAACCAAACGCAGAACAAGAAGCACAGGTCAGGTCAATCTTCTCCAACCGAACTGTGTAGGTTTTTCCAAGTTGGATCTATCTGCAGAATAGTTGTGTGGCATATGTTGTTTCTTAGATGAGATAAACTGGTGTTCCTCTCTTTCATGACTTCCTTTCCATCCATCAAAACTGGAAGCTTCCTTCTCAATTTCCATTTCTCCCCATTTAAGATGGCTATGCTCCTCACCGTGGAAAATTAGAACTGTTGTTGACTTTTGGTGAGCACAATGCCTCGTTTTAATTGGAGCTTTTAATTCTATTGTCATGCCATTTTAATCCTCTTTACTTGACTATTATATGATTGGTTCATGCGATCATTCTTCCATGGAACCACTGCACTTGAGCTGCTACAACCACTCAAACCTTCTTCCTTTGATTGAAGCCTTCCTTTTTTTTGTCAATGCATGCTTTCTTTACCCTCAATCCATCATCCTCAATATAAAACATTGTTGGCTCCAAATTCGTAGTGATCTCAACTGCTCACTTGTCTTCCTCCTCTCCACAAGAATTCCATTGCCTTCTTCTATCCACCTCCTCCTCTTTGCTCTGGTCACCGCATCCTTGGTCTCACCAGCCAAAATCCGGTATGCTGACCCCCTGCAGCCATGTCGTCCCTGAATCCACTGCCACCACCAAGTGGCTACTTCTCCGGCCAAGGCAACCTCTTTCACTTGGCTGACAGCTCCAACTTCTTCCAGATACCCCTTTCGCTGCAACATCGGTTTGTTCTTAGATATACTAAGGATTGAGCGGAGGTTGAGGCAAAGTACCTAATTGAAAATCTCTACATGAGAGTGTTGGGAGGGTGAAAAATTCATCATAGATTAATAATTAAAAAATTATATGAGAAAATCAATACAAGATTTAATATGAGAAAATCAATCAATTTTAAAATTAAAGTTTTTAACATAATAATTACATATCATGATTTTTATGTTTACACTTCATTTTATTCGTTCACGTGTTTTTACATCTATCATCCTATATAAGTCAGTTTATTTGATCCTCGTGAATCACAAACATCCAACACCATCAAACGAATGTGATTTGTATTGATACATTTTGATATTCTTGTGTACCTCATGCACTCGACACCCTCTATGTGTGATGCCCTCATAGTATACCTCGATGTTGTTATATGTCATATGCATGTAACACCTTTTATGGGGTGGTCTAGGTCAACATGCCTTGATGCCCTCATACATTTCACGTTCGATACCCACTAAGTTGGTGATTCATATTAGCATGCCTTGATGTTCTCACATATCTCCTATATCCGAGACACCTTATGTTGATAGTTCATCGGCACTCATTAACACTCTCATGTTTGACACACCTAGATGGCCTCAAATCCCATGCATCCAATCTTCATTCATAAGAACTTCAAATTGGCACATTATGACACTCACATGCATCTCACGTTTTCAAAATTCTCTACAAAATCAATTCAAGTTGACACGCGACAATACCCTCACATGTCTCATGCATGTGGCACCTCTTATGTGAGTGATTCAAGTCAATATATCATAGCGCTATTATGTATTTCATGCATCTGAAACCCCCTATATAAATTATTCAATTGATACACCTCAATGCCCTTGTCTGTGATGCATTCGACCCAAAATGTGAGTTGTTCAAAACAACACACTATGATGCCCCTATGTCAGCAATTTAAGTTGATATGCCTCGATAAGTTCCCATGTCTCATGCATTCAAGATTTAACATCGTCACATGTCTCATGGATCTGACACTCTAATACTCTCACGTCTCTTAGGTGTCCGACATCTCTTTTGAGTAACTCATGTTGTCTCACATATATGTCCTTATAGGTCTTGTGCATTGAATACCCCTTATGTGGGTAGTTCACATCAAGGTCTTCATACCGAATCGTATAGCCCGATATGGGCGGTACGTACCGGTCCGCACTGTAGCAGTGCACTGTAGTACTGTAGCAATGTATTATAGCAATGGCTACAGTGCTCGGTGAACCTGAGTGTACTGCTCGGTACATCGTACCGTACTGGTACCGAGCTCAGGTCGAAATACCGATACGATATTACGAACCTTGGTTCACATGCCCTCATGCAGTCACATGTCTCATGCGTTCAAACTAAAAAAACATGTGGTTGATATTATTATACTCTCGCAATCTCATGTCTCTTGGATTTGACAACACTGCTCATGTGGTTCAAGTCGAAATGCACTAGCATTCTCAAGTCTCTCGTGTTCGACAAGCCATATGTGGGCAATACAAGTAAGCATGCCCCAATGTTTCGTACATCCGACACTCCCTATGTGGGTGGTTCAAGATGATATGTCTAATGCCTAAACGTCTCATGCATCTAACATCTACACATGGGTGGTTCAAGCTATCATATTTAGACACTCTTGAGCATCTCATGAGTCTGTCATGTCACCTATGGTTCAAGTGAATATTTTAATGTCTTCGTACATCTCTCGCATCTAACTCCTCCTTTACAAACAATTAAAATTGGTAAGTTTCTTCGAGTCTTACGATTACTTTTTCAAATTGTCATTATCGTGCCTCATTTCATAGTCAGCATGTTTTTATTTTTTTATTTCTTTTCTTTTATGTGATAACCAATCCGTCTTATTTTGTTATTAGGAGAGAGAGATTGATTTCAAAAGTATAATCCAAATAATCAATGATAAATATAAACTTTAAAAAAATAAACAACAAAGATTTACTTCGTTTGACATTCATCCGTATCCATAGAGTAAAATCAAAATTTTCATTACATAATTATAAACTATAGGTTTCTTGAGTTAATCCAAACCTACAATCGTATCTTCTTAACCAGCTCGTATAGGCAACAAAAGAATCGTTTTATTCTATCTTACATCTACTAAAAAGAAAACCAAAGTGATGAGGGCAATAATGGCACTGGGACGCGGGTTAACGTCAGCTATGCCCGGATGACGCCTCGCGCCTCGGTTGACCTGACAACGCCTAGCGCCTGGCCAAAACAGACCGGAACGCCGACCGAGGCACATGAACATCCTGTGCAAGCCCAGTCCTTCACGCCACGACAACACCGGTGTCAGACGTTACCAGGAGTACGATCATGTTCCATACAAGCGGGCACATCAGGCAACGGTAACCTTCCCTATAAAAACCCTCGCGCTTAGAGGAGGAAGGAGGAACAAATCAAGTAGAAAAAATCCCCTAAGACTATCCACTGATTTGATCGTCGGAGGGGTCGGGTCGAGCCTCCCGACCCAACCTGTGTGCAGGGACGAAGGCAGAGCGTCCCCCACCGCATGCCCAAGCGAGGAGTTCCCTTTCAGAGGAAACGACTGTCCCGTCACGATCGAACCACCGCAGTCGGCCACCTCAACAGTCTCAAGGGTCGCTCAGAAAGATCCCTAATCATTCGGACCCGAACCTAACCGTGTTCACCCCGAGGCCATAACTTAAGGTTGTTGACACCAACACAAAGTACTCTCGTTCTCTTTTTACCATAGACAAAATAATCAAACAATTAGAAATATTCATGCATGATTAGAGATTGAAAAGAAGATTAAGAAAATAATAATCTCACATTAATAGATATAGAGAGAATCGGGTGACATATATATCCAGTTTGATCCATAATTTAAAAGCTTAAACTTTTAGATCGAACTAATATTTGATCTGATATATGTTAATATCGATTAGTTTGACTCTTAGTGAATAAAAAAAAGGAAGAGTCATAAATATAATTGAAAAGCTTAAATTTTGACTATATTAACTCAAACTCATCATTAATGAATTTCTAACATAAATTTTAAATATTTCTCTTTGAAATCTTTCATACTTAAATTCCTTAAGTATTTGATTTCAGAAATCTAAAAAAATACTTGCACCCATATATCTATCTATATTATGTTAATAATAAGATGCATGCATAGTTATATTAATGATTAGAAAGAAAGAGAAAGTACAATTGTCACTTCTTTTTCTTCCTGCGAGATGAGGAGGGGATCAAGTTGGATCGAATAGGCGCAGTGCCAAATAGTTTGCTCTGACTGACTGACTTATCGCCGACACCAACCACTATAACAGTTGCTCTGCATCAAGCAAAAAGTCAAATCCTTGACTCTCTTCTCGTCGAGCAAGATGGTAATAAGAAGCCGAGTCCAATGCATAACGTTGCACAAGGCACAGCCATCAGTTGATGTGCTGCGGACGGAGCCCGCCACATTGAATGACACCAATATCTATCCTCTCCGCAGCTGGTTTTCCCTCGGAACCTTCATCATCCTCAACCCAACAACTTGCCCAAAACATAAACATCGGCGCAGACTTGCCCATCAATCTTCGTCTTGCGTGTGGGATACCTCTTCTCTTGTCCACGAGGAGATAACTCTCGCGTCCCTTTCCTCGATGTTGTTCTCTCCCAATCAGCGCTTTGACTGCCTCTTAAGTCTTCTTCTTATTTACAGTCCTGATTGAATTCAATGAGAGAAGCACCATGTGAAAGGCCCACAGGAAGTGTTTCCTTGAGCTCCCTCTCTCTATATGGGACACGACACGGCAACAACTTCAATCATGACAACACAAAGAACAATAGAATAAGCCAATAAATCACACAGCAATTGCTTGATCATAATGCTATGCACAGCTTGCAAGCCCTTCACAAAGCAACGATTACGTACAACAAAAGGAAGAAGTATAGCGAATGATGTGAACGTAGAGCAGGTGGTGCCGGCAGCTGTACAGGTCCGTGGAATCATATGGCAACCTGTCTGTCTTCAAGCCTTGGCAGGCTCTGGCGCAGGCTCCGGCGGAGTCACTGCCTCTTCGGCAGGAGCAGGCGGAGCTGGGGCCTCCTCCGCCTTCTCGGCCTCCTCTTTCTTGGTCTCCTCCGCGCCCTCGGGAGTGATCTCCTTGCTGGTGGTCTCGACGGCGGCGGCCGGTTCCAGTTCCGGTTCCGGTTCCGGTTCCGGTTCGGCTTCGGCGGGGAGCAAGGTGGAGACCTTCTCGAAGATGAAGATAACAGGACCGGAGACGAGGGCGGGGCCATGCTTGCTTGCTGCCTCGCTTACCGGCTTGGAGCCAGGGAATTCTACGTGGATCGATATGTGTCTCATGATCACCTTTGGCAAACTATAGATTACGAAGGGAGACAGACAGAGATTATTACCGATCTTCACTAGTTCCTCGATGAACTTGATGACAACAGCTGATTTCTTCTTCAGTCCCGACTCTGTAGGCTGCTTCACCAAAGTCTATGATCATAGAAAGTTATTAAGTTAGCTGAATTCCACGGGACGGATCTGCAACTATTTCTCTCTGACGAAGAGGGGAAGATGGACCTTGATCTCAACAGCAGAGGCTTCATAGATCTCTACGACTTTGGGCTGGAGGTCTGCCTTCTTCTCCTCCAACTCCTTGGTAATCTCCTCCTGTGACAACCCGAAGAGTATGTATATATGACAAGGAAGAAGAGGTAGAAGAAGATGAAGCCCAAGCCCCCACCTTGGATTCATCGAAGGACTTGCATGCCTCAGCTGCAGCAGCCTTCTTGCCGTTCCGGTCAAAGACCTTCTTGATCTTTGGAAGGACCTTCGTCTTCCAGTAGTTAACCATCTCTACCCCTCTCTCTCTCTCTCTCTCTCTCTCTCTCTCTCTCTCTCTCTCTCTGCTTGTTTGCCTGATCACCAAGTTACAAAATGCCAGGGAAATATAAGATGACCAGCCACCAAAACACCATCAATGTGTGAGTACAATTACGTCGAAGCCCTCCCGGCTCAAGGCAAAATAACAGCTCTTGATCATCAATCTCACGCATCGGACGGGGGAGGACGAGTGCTGGTGGGGGCACGTAAAGGGTACTTAGGTCATTGCGATGACTCGATGGCGTGCACGTCAATTACGGAGGGAGGAGAGCGGAAACGCGCGACAGCTGGCGGCGGAAAGCGATTCGCTGGTTTGTGGGTCCCGCCGCCGGGGCTGGTGGCGCGATGGCCACTTGCTGCGCCACGTGGCCGCGCTCACGCGGGACCCTGCCACCTTCCCCTTATTTTATACCTACGTGAAATAAATATCTCACAACGTCACAAAACCACGAGATTGCCATTGGAGCGCATTGGATCCAATAACCCGGCATGCAATCGGACTCAAACTCGATCGGATCCCGAAAGGGGATCCGGTTTGTCCTCCGGATCGGTTAGCCTGATAAGCTTCGGTTCGGCATCAGAGAGAACCCGATAACTTCTAATTACGTTGCTACGGTCGGGGGGGTGAGCGACCCCAAGTGCGTCATGGAGAAGAAGATCTACCAGAGCGACTTCGACGAGGTGCATCACCGCCTCCTGCCCAAGAAGGTCCTCGACAAGCCAGTGTTCGAGGGCATGATGACCGCCGCGGAGAGAGCGCAGATGAGGGAGAAGGGAGGCCTCAAACTGAAGGTTCTCGACCAACTGGGGAGGGAGTACAACGTCGTCCTCTTCGGCAGGGACTACTTCAAGCTGGTGAGCAACAATGGGTTCAAGGTCGGCCATTATCTTCATATCTGGGCCTTCCGAGTGGGGCGGAGAAGAGAAAGCACCGCCGATGGAGGAGGAGGAGGACGAGGTGGCGTTGATTCTTCCGAGTTTGATGGGCATGGAGTCAAGTTCTATTGAGTGGTTTACGTCACATAGAAACCACATAGGGGAGACATGTTGTATACATTCTTCTCTCTCTCTCTCTCTCTCTCTCTCTCTCTGATGTGTTTATAGTCTTTTATCATACAGTAAATTCTACGTGATTCTATCAAACACCAACTTAGTCTTGTAATGAATGCTCTTGTAACATAACACACACAGAAATTTGATTCAATGTAGAATTATATATCCTATGATATAGTCATCTTAAATAGTATTTTTTTGTCTAAAATATTTATTTTTTAAAAAATAAAAAAAAATATTTTGTTATTACATTAAATATATATATATATATATATATATATATATATATATATATATATATATATATCAATTATACCGTTATATAGTAACGAAATCGAATGTCACTGTCTCAAGAAAAGCATGCATCTCGTTGATAGCATTCTGTCCAAATCAACTTAACTACGAGCGGGTATTTAACGTCAACATCAGTTAATTAATTTTCTCTTCTCGCCACGTTAAATACGATTCCACGCGAAGCGCACGTGTGCCGACATCGGAACCAGGTGTCGATCGGAGATCGGCAAGCACGGACTCGGATGCAGGTGGCCTCCATCGATCCCATCACCTCTCACCCAAATTACGCGCCTCCGAGCCCGTTTTATCTCGTCGGCCGCCACGTGGCCCGTTCCCATGCGGTGCAAGTTCGGGTCCGCGTGGGACCCTTTTGACGACCCAACCGCCATGCTTTCAATTATTGTCCGCCCAATACTTTTTGTGTCCACCGTATCCGATCATCTCGAAACCCACTACCACTGTTCTCGGATCCGAATCCAAGTGCTCCAAACCCTCCGCTGGCTGACCCGTATTGGGCGGACGCCCCAAAGTGGAGCTCCCAATAGCGACCATCGCATGATCCGATCGACGGCTGTGACGCCGCCCCCTATCGTCTCCACCCCAGAAGTGGGTCCCGGCCACGAAAAGTTTCGTGAAGGATCCACTCCTACGCGCTAAATATACATCTCTGATACAGTCGGAGATTCCAGTCAATGTTCAGGTACGAAAGCGGGTGATCGAAAAGCAGTGGGAAAAGTAATTTTGGGATGACTGTTGGGGCAGGGACGCTGCCATAAACTGCCAACGTCGTATCTGACCGTTAAATCTCCGCCCTTCCTCCCTTATCGTAGCCCACCCCATCTCCGCCTCCTCTCACTATCCTTCGCGTTGCTTCTATCTCTCTACCTCCTCTGCTCCTCCTCCTCCCCCTCCTCTCCTGCCTCTCTTATCTTTAATGGCGGCTTCCTCCTCTCTTTCTCAGGCGTAACTCCATTCACCGATTGATACGACCTCTTTTGCATCAGCAGAACGAACGCTTCTCTCGTGGTAAGTGCTGTTGGATTCCCAGAGATCTCTGCTCTGTATTGTTTTCCCGAGACCGGATAGTTCCAAGCTTATTTTAATGGGTTGTCATGCAATAGCTTATCTTCTTGAAACCCAACTTGATATGTTAAGGGTGATGGATGAGTGTATGTACGGTTCACAGATAAGTGGAAGCGAGCGGGGCGGCGGTCCCCCATGGCACCCAAGGGCGCTCGAGGCAAGGGAAAGGGCGAGAAGAAGAAGAAAGATGAGAAAGGTAAGCTGTTACCGCCGCTAAAGAGCAAAACCTGACCCATTCACTTGCCGTCATTGGTTTCATGCTTGTTCCGATGACTGACCACTGGCTGTTGCTGTGCCAGTTCTGCCTCTGGCTGTGGACATCACAGTGAAGCTCCCCGATGAGTCTCATGTCGTCCTAAAGGTCTGTGTATGCCCTTCTCACCACCTTCTCTGGTCTATGTTTTCTTTCGGTAAGAGGATGAAATGGAACAGTATGAAAGGTTCATCGTGTATGAACTGTCATGGAGTGTGTTAATCCGTGGAAGGACACAAGTACTAGTAGTCGAGCTGATGGTTATACTCTCAGCTTCACTGGACCAATAGAATGATAGATCCCACCTCATTGTCGTCGAGATATGAGGTATCAACACCAGCGATAAAAGGAACATTTACTGACGGAGCATTTATTATTAGCATTTATGCAACTGAGTGGTTCACTTCAGTGCCCTTTTCTGAAGACTGGCACACTCATTGGGACCATATTGCATCGTGTCAGCTAAGGTTGAGGTACCATATAGCTAGAGGTTAATTCATGGAAATTAACTTGTACAGATAAATAATGTCGTCACCATCATCACTGCAGCAATCAAAATTGGTTGCTCTTTTGGTTGCGTATGGTCCTTCGTCTCTGCCATAGAAAACACCCTGCAACCTCTCGTGGCTTATTTGCAGGGAATATCCACTGACAGGATCATCGACGTACGGCGACTGCTGTGTGTTAACACCTCGACATGTAACTTCACCAACTACTCCTTGTGCCATGAGGTAAGAGCTTCATCTTCCCAACTCGTTTTCTTGTGATTTGTTGATTCATTCTTCTTGTTTGCTAGACATTGATAGTAAATGCAAAGCCAAAGATGTGGATGTGGGTTTTGGTTGGGTTACTGCCTTTCCAGAGTCGTGCTTGGATAGTCCATCCATCTTTCCACTTCGATAGGGACCTTAAAAGGAAGAACAGTAGTTAGACGGAAAACTCGACAAGCATCAGTTTTCACATACAAGGAAGAAAAAAGATTGTCCTGTAGCTCATCAAGTTGTGCAGATAATTGCATTTTTCATAAGCTAGACATGCTTTGGTGGGATTTCAACCACAGGGCGAGTTAGATTTGCTGAACTCTTAGCATGAGTTGCTATCATTTATGTTTTTTTTTCTTCTTCACAAAATATTCATCACTGACTTATCCACCAAAAACTTCAATCGAATATTCAAATACTTAAGCTATCAGAAAAATATATGGTTTATGGATTTGGATTCAAAGTAGATGAGAACATAGGAAATGGTGAATAGAAAACCATGCGCATCTCGTGGCTCATGTGGAACACATGAGGTGGGAAGTCTTTGCATGGACATCTGACCTAGAATTGGATATGAGGTGGGATGGACACTTGGGGTCCAAATTGTTTCCAATCATCCCATCATAGAAAATGAAAGGCATAAAAAGAGTTTTATTTTTTGGAACAAAAAATAATATTAAAAGAGTTGATTTGTGCATAATATCATAAAAGGATTACTGTCACAAAAAAAATAATTAAATATTAATTATAGCTTCTTAATATATATTTATTTATGGTGTTTCTGTCCAAGATATATATGACACAGAAAAAAAAGAAATGCTTTAAGATAATGGACATAATTTCGAATTACTGAAGCGATAATAATTGGTCTTATTGTGTCCTTTATTTCAGGTCAGAGGAGCGAGGCTGAAGGATTCTGTGGATATTACGGCACTTAAGCCATGCACTCTTACGTTGGTCGAAGGTAAGAAATAATACAATTGGAATATAAATATAAGTAGATTTGGTGTATTTGGTTGCAATTAAAGTCATGAAAAGTGTTTTTTGATCAAGTGAATTTTTAAAAATATTTTTTAAATGTCTGTTGTAATGAAAAGAAGAAAAAAAAAAGCGTTCGGAAAGTAAAAACGTTTTCTAAAACGAAATGCTATTTAGAAAAACAGTCTTTTTTTATGCAGAAAACTGTTTTTTATTTTTTTGCTTTTATTACTGGCGATTATAAGAGGAAAATATCTAATTACGAGCGCGATGATGGGCAGAGGACTACGACGAGGAACGAGCGTTGGCGCACGTGCGGCGCCTCCTCGACCTACTCTGCTCCACCACCTGCTTCGGCCCCTCGCCGCCGGCGACGCCGCCGCCCAAGGATGCCCCCCCGGCCGTCGCCGCGGCCACTAAGGACGGGAAGAAGAGCGGTGGAGAGAGCGGAAGCCGCAAGGCCCCGCCGGATCCGCAACGCCAGGCGCAGTCGCCGACGTCCCCGACCAAGGATTTGCCGGCCGACCTGGAGGCGGAGATGAGCGGCGCGTGCCCTCGGCTCGGCGCCTTTTACGAGTTCTTCTCCCTCGCCAATCTCACCCCTCCCATCCAGTGTGAGTCCAATCCTCCCCCCGCCCCTCTCTTTCCCAATTCGCATGTTCTTATCGAGAATCAAGCAAAAACCGTTCTTTTCGTCTGTTTTCTTGATCAATTTGCCCGTTGCAGTCATCCGGCGAACAACGAATCTCCGGCAGGACGAGCGTCCGTCCGATGATCATATCTTCTTCCTCGAAGTACGTCTTGTTTAATTCTTCTTAAGTTATATCTATGAATTACTATTTGCTAATTATCTGTTTTGATCGACATTGGATGTAAAATTAAAGGTGAAGCTGTGTAATGGAAAGCTTGTGATCGTCGAGGCATGCGCCAGGGGATTTTACAGTCTCGGGAAGCAACGCGTGCTGTGCCACAATCTTGTTGATCTCCTGAGACATCTCAGCAGAGCATTTGATAACGTCAATAACTCATTTCTTTACTATTTATTTGTGTTCTTTATTACATTACTCTTTAACTTATCTTTTACCGTACATTTCATGGTACTGCTTAGAATTATATGTTACGCCAGTGATGTTTGCCTCTAACGAGATTCTTTTCTTGAATTCTGTGCTGTTTACAGGCTTACGAATATCTCATGAAAGCCTTCATGGAACGAAATAAGGTAACTTTTTCATGTTATTTATTATAGTGGATACAAGAACTTCTAAGAGGTCACTGATTGGTTAATTATTCCTGTTCTTTGCTTGATTAATTCTTATTACCTTCTTTGCTGGGAAGTGGATATATGTAACTTACGGATGTTTCTTGCCAAAAGATCGTTGATGTCAAAAATCAATCTAATTCTATGTCCTATAACAGCTTGCTTCAACAACCCTATATATCTTCCTCATTCTTGATACCACGTCTATTGTCATATGTATCTTTACCACTTAAATGAATCTTACACAATGTCCAAGTTATAATATGACAGAATTTTGTATATTAAAGCACTTCGTTAATTCGTTTTTAGTCTTTCCATGTATAGGATGCAAGTAGTAAGTATATGTTTGAAACCTTTTTATTTTGTAAAGAAAATTAATTAAAGAAAAGAAGAAAGTTGTGTCCATGAGCTGCTCATCAGTTATTTCAGCCTTTTTTTATTTTTCCACAATGTGTCACATCGTTTTTTTTCAACATCTTAAATCTGGGGCAGGTGTACTTTTTTCTTTGCTTAAGTCTCTTACCATTTATGTTACTTTTGGATTGATAATTCATAATTTCCTTCAGTTCTAGCTATTTGCCTGTTGAATGTACTAATTCCTCAAACAATTAAGAGCACATTCCTATTTGCAGTTTGGAAATCTGCCATATGGATTTCGTGCAAACACATGGCTTGTGCCTCCAGTTGCTGCTCAGTCACCATCCATATTTCCTTCCCTTCCTGCTGAGGATGAAACATGGGGAGGCAATGGAGGTGGTTGGGGTAGGGATGGAAAAAGCGATATGGTGCCTTGGGCAAATGAGTTCCTTTCCCTTAAGTCCATGCCCTGTAAAACTGCAGAAGAAAGACAAATCCGTGACAGGAGAGCTTTCCTGCTTCATAGCCTGTTTGTCGATGTTGCAATATTAAGAGCCATCGCAGCTGTAAAGCAAGCTATGGAGAAAAAACATGATGCACTTCCAGTAGGGTCAGAAAACATCCTGCACTTTGAGACAGTAGGGGATTTTAGCATCACTGTCACCAAAGATGTTTCAGATGCAAAATGCAAGGTTGATACAAAGATTGATGGAAGTAAAACAACAGGAATTGATGCCAAACATCTTGTCGAGAGGAACTTGCTAAAAGGAATCACTGCAGATGAAAATACAGCAGCTCATGTAAGAGAATATAATTGTATCTACTCGTGTTCGGTACGGTACGGTACGGGTGTACCGACCGGTACACCGAGGTGTATCGAGCACTGTAGCACTGTAGCACTACTACAGTGCGCTACAGTGTTACTGTAGCACTGCTACAGTGCGGACCGGTATAGGGCGGTTCGCGTACCGACAACTTGTCGGACCGGTACGTACCGCCCGTACCGGGCGGTACGGCTCGGTACGGCAAACCTTGACAATGTTTTACAATTTTTGATAGCTAATTCAGTGAAACAAATTTGTGGGCTTTCATCTGCAGGATATTGCCACTTTAGGGGTTGTTAATGTGCGTTACTGTGGTTACATTGCTGTTGTGAAAGTCAACCATCATGAGAAAAGCGAAGAGCATTTACCTTTGCAAGGTGTTGATATCAAAGATCACCCTGAAGGGGGCGCAAATGCTTTTAACATCAACAGGTGCTTGTTAGTGTATAGGCATATTTCTTCATGCTCTCAGTTTATCATATAAAATAGTTTTAAATTCTTCAATCTGTTGAAGCTATTATTCATTATTTCAGTCTGAGAATGCTTCTTCACAAAAACCATACATCAAGAGAGAAAAGTACATATAATAGTTTACAGAATTCAAAGCCTGAGGAACTCTCAGCAGCACAAGCCTTTGTGGAGAAATTATTGTCAGACAGCCTAGTGAACCTTGAGGAAGAGAAAGCCGAATGCAATGTCTCTATGAGATGGGAATTAGGAGCTTGTTGGATACAGCATTTGCAGGATCAGAATAATGGTGAGAAAGACAAGAAACAGGCTGGTGAAAAAGATAAAAAACAAACCGGTGAAAAGACTAAAAGTGAGACAAGAGTCGAAGGCCTTGGGAAGCCTCTTAAAATTCTTAAAAACCACAAAAAGAAACCAGATTTTGATGAAGAAAAGATTTCAACAGTTGACAGGAAATCATCTGATGAGACGCCTGGAGGAATGAAAGATGTGAAGTTGCCATTTGAGGAACCAAAGGTTGAAACCACAGCAACAGAGGATGCTTGCAAGCTCAAAGATTTGCTACCTGAACCTGCATATACACGGTTGCAAGAATCTAAAACTGGACTTCATATGAAGGTATGCTGAACAGAAAATTGGGGTAGATTTGTTTAGTTCCACTATGTTTTCCTGAAATCCAGAACATATATACACATAATTAATTAACGTGTTATAAAAATTTCATATGAAGATTATATCTGATATTTGAGACTGAGTTGATTGCTGCTTTTCCTCTTGAACAATGAGTTCTTAGATACATTATGATAACACAAAAGCTTTTCAAGTTAAATTACTGATGCATCTTTTTCCACGTAATTCCTTTTTGTATCTTCATGCAGAATCTTTGTGACAATAGTCCAATATGGCATTTTGACTTGCCACTGAAAAGTAGAGGTGCATGCACTTTCCAACATTAACCTCATTAACTTATTTGTTTCACTAAATATGCCAAGAGAGAAACATGAAATATTTTTATCTTGTAATATAATCTTGATTACATTAGCTTATGCATTCTTGACTGAGTTTTCATCTTTTCAACTTGATTTTGATAAAGTAATTCTATTTAGAGGTCAATGCACATGAAATGACTAATATAACCTCATTCTGAAGTTCAAAAGCTGCCGTATATAGAATTGTATGTTTGCCTAACAAAGATATCATCCAGTCATCCATCAAATATATTGTATTTCTTTTCTAATCTGAAATTCCTCTCAAATGGTAGTTCAGGGCCACTGGTCAGAGTATGTATTCGTTGATGTTCGGGTTTTAGTTTGTAGGTTACCCTTGAACTAAATGCTGTTGTATGAGGATGCACTTATTTGTGACTAATGTTTCTTATGCTCCCCCACTCTTGAGATAGTAGTATAATCATTCGCTAGCCACATTGGAGAAAATAAATTTAAAATGGGGGAAGGCTTTGAGCTGGCAAACATTTGGTTGTTTGATAGATAAAACAGGACATAGATTGAAGAAAGTACAGAAGAAAAAAAGAATTGTGGGAGATGTTTGATTATGTAGAAACCTAAGTTGATGAAGTTTGAGAAATCCAACTCCAACATTGGATGGAACTTGAAACCTAGACCGGATTACTGGCACAAGAAGGATTCACAACTTAAGTTCACTTGCTTCATTTTACTAGTTAGGTCAGTTTAGGTATGAATCATTTATTGATATGATCAGTGTTACATTCATTTAGCTATATTTAATGTTGTCAGAATTTTATGATTCAGTGATCTGGTTCTTGTGGTCTAAGTTAATATGACTCCACACGATTGTGATCCTACTTTGGCACAAAATTTCATGGGATAACAAAAGATTAATTTAGATGTCAAGCTCCATCTCAAGTGATGAACTTTATATTGATCAATTAAGTATAACAATTTTTTTTCCATATCCTTCCCAAGTTCCAGAACAGGTTTATGAAGGTCTCAAAGAAATTTGGTTAGTTTTTTTAAAATAAGAAAATTAAAATTTACCAGTTTTGAAGCTAAAGTTGGACTTTACATTTGTTGGTTAATTTTGTAGAAATGGAATTTGTCTTATTTTAATTGCTAGACACGGTGTTTTATATTTTCATCTAATTCATTTTTATGTTGTTTTCTTGATTTCTGAACTGTCAATGTTGAAGATTTTGAAGGAAATTTAGAGAAAATATTACTTTCTATGATTTCATATGGTGATAAGAACATCATGATTTTTTGTCTGCCCAATGTACATGTAAATCAGGCAACCATTAAGTGGTCATAATCTTTCCTTTTAGAATAGTTCAATCTGAAGTGAAGTTTTAGAGGGTATGTCCTATAGGGTGAGAACATTCCAGATGATAACAGCTTCTCTTAACTTTGAGGCCAGAATGTACAGAAATTGGTGTCATGTAAGGAAATTAAACTATGTTTTTTTCTATTTTGGTTGCCGATAGTGTTTTAGGTGGAATCTGCTTGCCATTTGTATGTGCATGCATATGTAAATTGACTGTTTCCTTGGGCATGGACATGACTTGAAGTGAATTGAAATAGAAGAATTTTGCTGCCTCTTGGTTTTTGTGTTCTAGTCCTTAACATTGCGTTTCTTTCACTCTTTTTCTTTGTGAATATTTCACTGTTCTTCTATTCTAGTAGTTCCTTTTTCACTCTTCTAAAAGTCCTTGCTGACTTTATTTTCTATTGAACAAATAGTTATTGTTTAAACCTGTTCTTGTCTCCTAAAAGATGCTGCTACATATGTATCTGTCATGTTCTATACCGTTGCTGCATAATTATAGTCGTTTTCATCTCTCACGTCTTTCCTAATAACACCATTATCCTATCTTCTTTTGATTAAATTTGATTATATGAGTTATATCTATGACAACAGTTCAACATATATCTTTCTATTAAGTTCTATATTTCTCTTCTATTTCTAAAAGTATGTTATAGCAGACATATACTTTCAGAGACTTAATTGCTGATAGAGGAAAGTCCACCAAGGTAGTACATTAGCGCCAACTCATTCCTTGATTACTTTTAGCTGGCAAATGCTACTCATCCAGTACACGAACTAAAGAACATATAAAGGAAAAAAGAGAACATGTTATAGCAAATCTTACAGTCAAATGATCGATAACATCTTTATTTGCTAAGTTGGAAAGGTAGAACAGGTGTTAATCGGACGTTAGATTCTTAACTAATGGTCATATTTGAAACTGAAAAGATGTCATGAGCACATGATGGAACTAACTTCCTTACTAGAAACACTTGGTCATTTGACTCGAGTTCTACAAAGTCACAATCCATTTTTGAGACTTAAAATTGGTTTTCAGTGGCTACTGCTGACCTTTGAAAATTATAGACTAAGCTAACATGATTTCTTTGAAGTTCTAGAAGAAGTTGCACCATTTCTAAGCTATACTTATGTGGCGAAAGTTTCTATAATATTATCTTTTAATATTTAGCATACATGTTACTATTTATGTTCTATCAATCTAAGAAATTTCCATATCATGCGATGCTTAGTATAAGGGTGAGAATATAATTTATTTTCATTATCAGTCTCCACAGGAATTAACTGAGATGGCATCGAGATATTATGATGAGGTTGCTCTTCCGAAGTTGGTAGGCCTGAATATTATTTGCTTATACCTAATTCATCAAATAGTGCCATTTTTTTTTATCAAATGACTATTCTGATGAGTTTAAATTATACCTTGACATGTATTCAGGTCTCAGACTTTGGTTCATTGGAACTTTCACCTGTTGATGGTCGTACTTTGACTGATTTTATGCATACTAGAGGCCTAAGAATGCATTCTCTTGGGCGAGTTGTAAGTCAACCATTTTCTCTCGTTATCAATTTGAAAACGGTCTAATATATATTAATTTCAAGATGTATTCTAGTAATATATGATTAATTGCACTATTCTGATCAATATATCAGGTCAAGCTTTCAGAGAAGCTGTCCCATGTACAGTCACTCTGTATTCATGAGATGATAGTAAGAGCATTTAAGCATGTCGTACGAGCTGTAATTGCTGCTGTGTCTGACACCAGAGATTTGTCAATATCAATAGCTGCAACTCTTAACTTGCTCCTTGGGCTTCCTGATTCTGGTGTTTCACATTCTTCTGTCCCTGTGCATACCCTTGTCTGGAGATGGCTCGAAGTATTTTTGAAAAAACGATATGACTGGGAACTCTCAGTTTCAAGCTACTTTGATATAAGAAAATATGCTATCCTGAGAGGACTGTGCCATAAGGTAATAGTCTTTATCTTTTCAAAACATGTGTGTGGCCTTTGATTTTTCTTTGAGCTCACATGTTTATTTCTTTTAGGCGGGAATTGAATTGGCACCCAAAGACTTTGATATGGATTCAGCTTTTCCCTTTGACAAATTGGACATCATCAGCCTTGTACCTGTGCACAAGGTAAAAAACAAAAAGAAAGTTTTGTAGGAATTCTGTTCGCTGCAGTCAAGGATCTTATTTCTTCTAAATATTTTGTAGCAAGTTGCATGCTCATCTGCAGATGGACGACAACTACTGGAATCTTCAAAGACGGCTCTTGATAAGGGTAAACTTGAAGATGCAGTTAGCTATGGGACAAAGGTAGATGCATATACAGGTTATCCTGCATCTTAAATCCTTTTCATTTTCCCTTTCATTTCCTTTGATAACAAAGTTGTATTTGGTTCAGGCTCTGGCAAAATTAATCACAGTCTGTGGCCCATATCATCGGATGACTGCTGGAGCCTACAGTCTTTTAGCTGTTGTTCTCTACCATACCGGAGACTTTAATCAGGTAGCTTTTAGACATTCATGTCACCGAAGGCCATGATTATTATAATTTGGAGTATTTTGCAGTTTGTCGTGTGGTTCTACCACTATGAATAAAAAATTGTCAACTAGAATTGTGAGAAATTTCATGAATGTACAACTAATATTTTGTTTGGTATTTAATCTATTTCCATCTATTGTTTGCTGTGAGCTCTGTGAATCTCAACAGATCTCATAGATAGATCATAGTGCAATATCTCACTACAGCATTTGTGTGTCTATTATTTGCTGTCCTCTTTTAATTAAATATGGCCAACTTTTAACTAAATATCTCAATTTTGTTCATAGCTTTTGAAAAGATTTGGATCAGTCTATACATCACGGACATTTTTGTTCTATTATTTCTGACTTGGTTGAATATCATGGTATATATGTAAATTTTACAGATTCCTCATCATTTAAACTGTAAAACTTTGAATGTGAAGGGTGACTTTTGAGATTTTTCTATTATGACTTTCGAACTTGTTCTGTTATCTTTCATTGGGATTACAATGACATTTGATATGTTTAGGCCACAACTTATCAGCAAAAGGCATTGGACATTAATGAGAGGGAGCTTGGCTTGGATCATCCAGATACAATGAAGAGCTATGGTGATCTAGCTGTATTTTACTATAGACTTCAGCATACTGAATTGGCTCTAAAGTAAGTTCAATACCCAATTGTCCTAGTCCACCTTTATGTAGGAATGCTTTCTTTTGATGTATCTGATCTCTTACTTTATTATATACAGTATATACTGTATTTTATTCTTATTATAACTTGAAATTAAGGATTAAAATCTTGGTCTGGTACCAATACCAATCATCGGTCAGACTACCAAGCCGTATCATGAGTTGGTATGGCTTAGTAACGGTCAATATTGAGTGGGAAGGAAGGCGGTGGAGATGTGAGGATTCACATACCAATATTGACTAAATAGGGTGGAACTGAGGTCAGAGGAGGTGATGGAGAGGAGGGAGGCAATGTGTGCCTGTGATCGCAAGAAGGGTTGCCAAGGTGGCAGAAAGGGCAGGGGAGCAAGGTGGTATTGGTGTGATTGACATTATATATGACAGTATAGTTGTAGGCAGTGTAGACCATACCAACAGTTTCTGGCGGTGGCAGAGGTGGTGGAGGCATAGCATAGGACATGGGGTATCATTTTTATTAGGTGAAGACCAAGTCATAGGGGCTCATGGTGTTGTTGGCAGAGTGGATGGGGGCTAGAGTGATGAAGTGGTTGATAAGTAACAAGCAAAATCAGGAAAATGATGGAGAGTATAGATAACTGGGTGGTAAGCTCATTATTTTTAAGATAATAAGATGATATGCCTGTTATAATAACCGGGCGATAAGCTGGTATGAACATGAACTTGACAAAATTGCTTGGTCCATGTATTGGTCAACCATAGGACCTGTAAATACTAGCGAACACCAATTTAAGTTGCCGAACCCCAAATTCTTGGTTAAAATACTAATACTTTATCTCATGATGTATAATTGCAAATTTGCAATGACTGAAAAGTAAGACTTTGGGCAGTAACTGTCGAAACTTTTTTAATAGACTCTTTTCGGTGGTAACTGTTGAAGCTTTTCAACTAGATTTTTAAATTTAATATTGTTTGCAACTTTGCATGGAATAATTCTGATCTACATAAAGATAGAAACATCAGTCTCAATCCTTAAATTAGACATGCTTTTACTTTCATTCATAATATATAGTATGGCCAAGCACTACAACGTAAAAAAGAAATTGATGCCAGAAGCTATTCAATAATATGTTTTCTAAAAATGGCAATGGAATGTTTATGATATGAAGGAGTCTATTAATTAGTTCATGTTGACTAGTATACAGAATTTGATATAACCATAAAATGGCAGCAAAGGATTAAGAAAGTTATGCTTTGTGGCTTCAGATAAGGTGAAGCATTTGCTGCCATAGTTCTTGAAAACTTCAGGCTCCATTTCTTTTCTTATTCTTTATAAGGCCAAAGAATGGGTGGATGAATTAATGATTAGATTTTAGATTCTCCAGTGCATTGTGACCTTCAAATGAATGAGACGATGCACTGTGTAATTTTGTTGGTTTTCATGAGAAAGCAGATACCTCCATTTATATCAGAGTTATATCATGAAGTCCAATAGCCAGCATCCTAGAAGGAGAATGAGTAGATCCTTTGTCATCAGTTTGCCTTCCTTATCAAAACCTCATAGAGTAGATAAATTTCATAATTTTCCTGGGTGAGAGAAAAATATTATGCAAATTAGGTAAAACTACATTTGTAAGATGACATTCCAGGATTTAATTCGTATTTGCCCACACCAAGGATGCAACTTAACATGAAAACCATATTGGTAAATACCGATCAGTACAGACCAGTTCGGGTGCAGTTGCATTCCTTGATTTATTTGAATACCTAAAACTTAAGTGCATATAAAGATTGAGGAACAAAATATTAGAAGTTACTAAGCTTCTTTTCCAGGTTATTTGCTATTTAATTTTGACATCATGCCAGAAGTAATAGGACATCACCATGCCTCCATGAGATGTTGATTATGATTTTTCATAATTTATTTTTGTTGATTGTTAATCAGGTATGTGAAGCGTGCATTATATCTTTTGCATCTTACTTGTGGGCCATCTCATCCAAACACAGCTGCTACATATATCAATGTGGCCATGATGGAGGAAGGCCTAGGAAATGTACATGTGGCACTTAGATATCTTCATAAAGCTTTGAAATGCAATCAGAGGTTACTTGGCCCAGATCACATTCAGGTTTGTTTTGTTCTCAATTTTTTTTTTTCTGTTCTTGTTTCTCTTAACTCTTTAAGATACTTCTTTTCAAGCTATATTGTGGCTATTGGTTATAAATTCTAAATATTGAGATAGAAGCACATGTAGTTTAAGTTGACTGGTGACTGCACACCTTCTAAGGTATTAATTTATTTTTGTAGTCATTCAGTTCCAATAAAGTTTTTCTTATGATGCCCTACAAGTTAGTTATCCAATAGTGAAGATCGAATTGATCCCAAAAAATTTAACACTTAGATTAATTAGGCTTAGATCAAGTCTAGAAAACACTAGACTAAAATTTCTATTTTTTCTGTATTTTTGGATATTTTCCATGTCTAATTTGAGTAATACTGTTTTTTCTATTGTTATTATTTTCAGATTAAATACATTAGAATATAAATAAATAACTTTCTAACAATTTTACATATATTTTAAGTAGTTTAGGATTTTATAATGTTTTATTAATTGTTGGTTGATTTTTAGAACATATAGATTTTAGTTTAGGCATAAACAGATAACAACTCAATAAAAAATTAATTGTATGTAGTTACAAATTGGAATAGTTAAAATTAATGGGTTTAAGAGTGACTATCAATCTCACCAAGACCAAGATTCTTTCTTGGTCAATTATTCTCAATAAAATTTAGGCATGTGATCTTTTGGTTATAATATCAAGAGTATTAAGAATAAATAACTTATAGTTTTCTTTATTACATTAATGGTTAGACTGCAGCAAGTTACCATGCCATAGCTATTGCACTCTCCTTGATGGAAGCATATCCTTTGAGTGTTCAACATGAGCAAACAACACTGCAAATACTTCGAGCAAAGCTTGGCCCTGATGACTTGCGTACTCAGGTAATTTACATGCATCGTTGTCTGGAGAGACATGAGGACATCTTTCTTTCTGTTCTGTTCTTCTAATTCTGCATGTCAATCTCTTGTCACTGGAAGTTGTTTGATTTTTGCAGGATGCTGCTGCCTGGCTTGAGTACTTTGAGTCAAAGGCTCTTGAACAGCAAGAAGCTGCTCGAAATGGTACACGTAAGCCTGATGCATCTATCGCCAGCAAAGGCCACCTAAGGTAAAGCAACAAATGCAGTGATTAGATCAATATGGTTTAGTATATAGCTACTATAAGCATGAGTCCTCTGTATATTCTCATATACCTGCTCCACATAGTAACATTCTCATGAATTGAATGTAATTTTTTCATGAACTAGATACACCAGACCAGGTTTTTCTTACTTTTTTACTTCTAATAAAGTGATGAAATCATGTGCTAGTGTATATTCTGCTTGGCAGTGTCTCCGATCTCCTTGATTACATCAATCCCATCCAAGATGGTAAAGGAAGAGATGCTGACTCTGTGAAGAAAAAGAACTTGGGTTTAAAGGTACATTGAGCCTTCATCTTGTTTATTATCTCCCAAGAATCTAAACATGGATTTTACATGTTGTCATATTGGCCAACATGTACAATGTAAGCTTGATACCTGCATGAGGTTTCATACCATGTTGAGGGCATGCCGACAATATGTTGTCTTGGTCAAGAACCTGAGTATCCATGCCTGTCAACACGTAGGATTCTGTTGCACTTGCCACATGTAAAATCTCAAATCTTGAATCTAAGTTCAGGATAAGTTGAATAAGTCTCAAAGGCGATACTAATAGAGTTAATGATTTCATTCTTTGGCAGTGAATCAGGTTGAATAATCTTTAGTTTAACAAAATGACCTAAGGTATAATATGCAAGTAAGAAGTCAGTTGCTAAACATAATTTGGAATCCGAATTTCAGATTGTACTTGACTTGTACACTTATCTTTTGCTGTCTGCTACCAAACACGCAAGTATAGGCATATTTTTATTTTACCATGCCTGTCCTATGCCTGAACATCAAGAAGAAACTGTAAACTTCTGCATTTCTAGATAGCCTTTATCCTATTATTTGAAAGATAATCCAATTGAACATGGAAAACAGAAATAGATATTCCATTTTCCCACAATTTTTTTTCTGCATCTGGATAAGTGAAATACCCATGCTTTAGTATTAGCAAAAGTATGTTTGAGAAGCATGTCTTGCATCTAGAATCCAGATAATCTTTATGAGCTATAATGTTCTGATTAACTCATCTCAAGGGTCTTATTGTTTTGGCTTACTAGCACCCAATTTTCTCAAAGTTGTTTTGGCTATTATTTATGTCTTGAAAGTTCTAAAATCACTTTAATTGTTAACTAAGGCAACATGAATAAACTAAACCATATTAACCAGAACCATATGTGTTCTTTAGTTAAGCATCTATTCCAGATTATACATAATCTCATACATAATGTTGGATGAAATCTTTTGGTGAAACTTTTTGCTTAAAACTGAATCACTTATGGGTTTCTCTACTCATATGTTGTTCACCAGTAGCTTTTATCTCTAAAATAAGATATACATAAAAATAAATTTCAACAGAAAGAAATTCTCGGATGAATCAGATAACCTATAAATGGACCCATCGGTAATGCTTATTGGTTCCTTGTTATATGTGTTTTTTCAAATTATGTCTAACCTTTACATATCCTGTTTAGAAGAAGGTTGACTTTCTATATATGTGAATTTGAAGGTACTTGAACTGTTTTCATTGGAGACTTTCAATTGGTACACCTTTTATTCCAGAACTCATTGTTGTACTGATTCAGGTCAAAGTGCAGTCTTCGCAGAACCTGATTGTGGCTGATTCACATGCTACAATTTCAGATAGAACGAAAAAAGTGGATACTGCCAGCAATACCCAAGATGATAAAAACACAATTGATCCAGGTGTTGAGGTTAAACATGAAGAAGTTGTTGAAAAGCAGCCAGCAGTTTCTCAACAATCTGAGGGAACAACAGAGCATAAGCTTCCTTCTGATGATGAAGATGGAAGGGACATAAATACAGAAATAGAAGATGGTTGGCAACCTGTTCAAAAGCAAAGGTTGGGTGGAGGTTCAAGCCAGCGAATCAAGCAGCGGCGTACAAGTACTTGGAAGACCTACAATTATCAGATGAATGATGTTCCTGGTGAAACTGCTCAATCTAAGCCAAGGTTTTCTTATTTAAATAACCGCTATTATGTTCTGAAGAAAAGAACTGTAGTTCCTGGAAGCTTCAGTGATAATCTTAACATGAAAATCCAGTCACCAGGCACCAAATTTGGTCGGAGAGTATACAGAGCTGTGACTTACCGAGTCAAGTCAGTGCCTTCATCTACCAATCAGGAGATCACTGATAACTATAGGAATGCTGCTGAAAGAATGGCTCCCTCCGTAGATGGTCAGGCACCCTATTTACATCATGACAATGAGGTATTAAAGGATCAGAAGTACCGAACAGGTGATGTTTCTGAGCCGCATAATCATTTGGTTGTTGGTCTCACAAATTCTCCATCATACAAAGATGTAGCTTTAGCGCCTCCAGGAACAATTGCCAAGGTTCAGAGTCTAAAGTCCCTAGAGGATACGCCATTGAAACAAGAGATATATACTGGAAAACATGTATCAGAATTAAGGGACTCATTTGTGAATGAGAAACATGCAGAAAATGCTGCTGAGTTGACTCAGATATCTGATATAGCCCAAGAAAATGACTCTCCCCAGGATGTGGTATTAGACTTGGGGACCAAAGCTGAAATTAAAGGAGAAGGAGAGGGGGTTTGTGAATTGGAAAGTCCACTAGAACCATTAGCTTCAGATTTAGAATTGTCATCTAGCGGTAGCATGCCCATCAAGAGTAGTTTTGACAATAATATACTTTGTAATGAGGTTCAAGAGGTTGAACAGAATGACAGTCATGATCTAAATTTGTCTGAAAATACATCTGACATAGTTACACTTACACTTGAGTGCTTAACCACTAAACAAAGCAAAGAAGAAAATCATGAGGAAGTCTTGTGTAGCAATGTTCATGTCGGTTCATCCTCCAGCATCCACCAAGAGGATCTCCAAAAGGTTGACATCTCTGAGAAAACTTTTAGTGATGACCCAATGGTAAAATTACCATCTAGTGACAGTGATATCAGAGAGCTCCCTGCTAAGAAGTTGTCTGCCTCTGCTGCACCATTTAATCCATCCCTTCCTGTAGTAATTAATCCTCTTCCTGTAAGTGTTGGCCTTCCTCCTAGT
This sequence comes from Musa acuminata AAA Group, assembly GCF_036884655.1. NCBI lineage: Eukaryota > Viridiplantae > Streptophyta > Magnoliopsida > Zingiberales > Musaceae > Musa > Musa acuminata. The sequence goes on along the minus strand of NC_088328.1, from coordinate 31,088,092 downwards.
GGTGTGATTCCTACAATGACACCTTGGCAATTGAGTGCTACTCTTCATGCTGCACCAACGGCTGTAATGCCATCCGTGCCTCCTATTTGTACCTCACCTCTTCATCCTTTTGCATCTTCATCCAGGTCTCCCAACATCCTACATCCTTTGCCATTTATTTACCCACCATATACCCGTCCTCAAATTATGCCCAATACCACTTTTGCTATGAACAGCAACATGTTTCACGGAAACCATTATCCATGGCAATGCAACATCGGTCCAAATGCACCTGACTTTGTTGCAGCATCAGTATGGCCTGTTTGTCATCCAGTGGATTTTTCTTCTTTCTCGCCTGTGTTAAGTCCGATTTCTGAATCCACGGTGGAATCGACTATGACATCTGATGTAAGTAATGGTATGAGCTTAACCCCTCTGTTGAGCATCAATATTGAAGAAGGAACAAAAACCGACGAGAATAATGAGAAATCACAGGTTATAGACACTGGAAAATCACTGGATGGGAAATTGTCAGAGAAACAGGAAGCTGAAGAATCTCAGAGTAGTAATACAAAAACTACCGAATTGGAATCTGAGACAGATTTCAGAGAAGATGCACAGCCTAGTGGTGAAAAACATGTTCATGAAAGTAGCCAAAAGTACGAGGGTGAGGGGAGCCTTGGCATATACATCAAGGGTAGAAGTCGTCGTAAACAGACACTAAGGCTGCCTATAAGTTTGCTCAAGAGGCCATATGGATCACAGTCATTTAAAGTTGTTTATAGCAAAGTAGTAAGAGGAAGTGATGTAAGACCAGCAAATGCATCTTCCAGTATAGATGCTAATGTCAGTTAGTTGCAAGAAAGAGAATATTGTGACTTCAATTAGCAGGAAGGCAAGATGTTTTCATTTGTCAACTTTTACATCCAGGCGGACATGACTCGACGTTTGGAAAACGTGCACTTCAGTTTTATTGCTATTTTACGGGGCAAGGGATCTTTTATAAAGAATTCAAACCAAATTCTGATATATTGGACATTCAGAAATGTAAGTGATGCTATCTCTTTGTTGTCCAAGCTAGGCAATTAGTTATTAATTTGCTTCATATATGTTATAGCAGCTATGATGATTTTCTGCTAATTGCATTTACTTAACCAGAATTATAGTTTCTATAAAGTTTAGAAACTAATGATGATTACTTTATTGGATTTTATGTTGATAATCAGTTTACCATTCCATTCTGACTACATAGAGGACTTAAGTGAGTAAGCTGTTTGCATAATACTTCTTAACCACCATGAGAACCAATTATTACTTACACATGGATATTTGCATGAAGGTTTCAAAGAAAATGTGCCAGATGTAGAGGTAAGCAGAGTGGGAGACATGGTGGAGACCAAAAGAAACAAAACTGGGAGGGAAGGAAAACATAGATCATGCTGCAAGAACATTAAACAACATTCATGAAAAGGTTGAAGAAATGGTAGGAACAGTGATAATCACATTCTAAATCGATGCCAAAAGAATAAAATCATAAGGAGATTGTTTCTTAGTGCTGGTAAAGAAATGCTTACAAATGGTATTTCATGCCTGCTACATACAACATGTAGCCCTCAAAATGATCTGGGAACTTGAGGGTTCCTTGGAATCAAGGGTAAAGGGTAAAAGGTGACAACCAAGTGATAAACTCAGACAGTAGTCATGGAAACTAGGGCCTCATATTAATCAGTCTCGATTGTCAACTCTTGCTGTGTTGCTTCAGAATAGAAAGGAGATCTTGTTACCCTCTAATTCTAGTGACTGTTTCTTTCGTGATATCTGTATTATTATCTATTGATTGCATGGTCCATATATCATAGTTAGCTAGTGTAGGTTTTTCTTGGGCTTTTTTAGAGCATAATTCTCTTACTCAAGTGCTGTATAAGGATAGACAACTGTTCCAATGGTAAGTTGCTGGTAGCATGAATAGAAAATATTGGTTGAAATTTGGTTAAAGTGGTTCAAACATTTCCCAAGAAGATTGTTAGATGCATTGACAAGGAGCAAACTTAGATTAGAGATGGTGTGGCACACACAGAGAGAGAGAGAGAGAGAGAGAGAGAGAGAGAGAGAGGAAGGCTTGATCAGAAACAGTATGAAAGTCTCGATAGTTTGCAACTTTGCATTACTGAAGATTTCCCACAGATAGATATATGGTTAAACATGTAAAATAAACCATTTGTCTTACCAATTTTGTTGGGAGTACTATGCTCTATTTGTTCTCGTTTTAAAAAAAAATTAAAAGAAATTTCATTGCATGAAATGGCATACAAAAATAAAATTTCTGTTTTACATCATAAATCCTAACTTGTTTCCTTCAGATATTTCTTTTATATTCCGATCTATCCATTTTGCACCACAGAATGAGGACATCCATTTGAGCAGCCTTTGTCTTGATAAGTTTAATTTAGGGCTAGCCATTCTCATCAACTGCACATGAGTGTCAGATATCATGGATGACCTCTAATCTTGATTATCAGATTGGATATCCATGTTTAGTTTCCAGTTTCTCTAACCACCAAGTTTCTAATGCAAATTCCAGGGTTTGACTTGCTAATCCAATGCAACCAAATTCCTTTTGCTTAGCTCTTTAGGTTAATGTCTGTTGCTTTTGATCTAATCTATAATTCAATGGCACACATGTATCTCTATCCTCATTGGAAATCTAGCCCACCAAGAATTACCAGTTCAAGTTGCAAAAGACAAAGTATATGCAGAACCACCTATACCAGGTAGTAAATTTCAAAACTGATTGTACTGCTCAATATATGAGATATACCATGCAAGGACCATCGTGCCATGCTGACTGGTGGTATCGATCCATGGGTGGACCAGTATGTACGATGTGCCGGTGCATACTGATTTTTCAAAAAGCTAAAAAATAGCCAAAAAATTTAAAAAATTATTTTTTAGGATTTTTTCCTAATCTATTGGTATATATATTGTATTTAGATAAGAATAAAGTGTATATAAACCATAAATAAATAGGTTATAAGGAGGAAACATTGAATTTATTCTTTCGGATCCATCGAGGAACAACTTTGTTGCACGGGAAGAAGTTGCTTCCATTGATCTTGAATCAACCGATTTGGCATTTTAATCACAAGTAAGAGTGTGAGAATGTGTGTGAGAATGAGAGAGTAAATGAGAGTGAGCGAAAGAGGTGGGAGGGAAGGGGATTTAAAGCCTCAAAAGAGGCCCCAATAGTCAATTTGATCATTGGGCTCACGCTAGACCCGATTTGGATCAGTATCGAGAATGAGAGTGAGCATAAGAGGTAGGAGGGAAGGGGATTTAAAGCCCTAAAAGAGGCCCTAATAATCAATTTGATCATTGAGGTCAAACTAGACCCGATTTGGATGTATCTATCAAATTTTGATTGGTACCAACCCGTATTGACCAATACAAGACAAGTTTCGACCATATCGGCTGATACATATCATGTATCAAGGTTTTTAATTTTGTACTGTGCCAATGTACCAAGTTTTGCTCGATATGATACGGTATGATATACCGAGCGGTATGCCAAGGCGTACTGAGCGGTACACCTTTCTTTTAAAAAGAAATCATCTCGCATGTGAGTGAGGATGGTTTCTTTTTAAAAGAAGAAGAAACCATCACCTCCTTTCCATCTCGAGAGACAAAAAGGGGGTGATGGCGGAGCGGGTGAGGATGCGACAGGTCGCCTCCGTCCCCAGCTCGAACTCATCCCCCGTGAGGCACTCCACAATGTTCCCACAGCAACCGGATCCGGTCGGGATCTAGCCCAGGGCGAGCTCATCTTCCACTCCCCCGTTGCTGCCGCCTTCAGCAGCGACTGTGAGGAAGAAGACCAAGATGACGGCGAGAACGAGAAGGGGAAGCAGCAGTCCAACTTGGGCCAGGATCCCTTCCTTCGCCGTTGACTGCGACCTCCCCAACCACAACGGCCACGATCCCTCCGCCCCCTACCACATTTCGCCCGACGAAGCGAGGACTTGCCCTCTATAGTGTTTCCCCCGACGAAGCGAGGACCCTCCCCCTACCGTGTTCCGTTCGACGGAGCGCTTCTTCGTCTCTCGCCATGTCCAACTCTCTTCTCAGTCATGCCTTCTCCATCGTACGAGTGCCACAGCCTCGTCTTCCTCATTGTCGTGCTCCTTGTCATGTTCGCCGGTTGATACCGCCCGGTAGCGGGTAGTCCGCGAGCCGGTCAATTGGCGGACCGGTACGTACCACCCGTACTGGGCGATACGATTCGAGAATCGAATCCCTGCCCTGTATCAACCACTATGAGGCCATATTTCAGTTTATCGCTCAAAATGTACTGGTCCATGTAATGGTCGATCGATATATACCATCCATTTCATATCATTTTGTGCTATACGTCAAACCTTGATACCATGTATATGGGCTGATATTTGCATAGAATCACTTGGATTTTGGCTAGCATGTGAATATATAGCTGTGTCTTGCTGGTTAATTTGTTTAACCAGTGAGAGTTAAGTGAAAGAAATGTTAAACTTTGATTATATATTATGTGACTTGACCTAGGACCATTTCTACTCAGTACTAAAGTTTACAGCACATTTTCTTGAAACTCAGATCTGTCCTTTTAACTTCAATAACACCGCTAAATTGACAGCTTTAACATTTATGAATGATCATTGTATAACCAATTTTTCTTTAAGATATCATTACAATGGTTTTATTTTTGTTACTGTCCATCCACGAAATAGACAGCTTTAACATTTATGTTGCCCTACATCTGCTTGGCACATGGTTGGGTTTTTAACTTGCAAATGAAACTCATAAGGGCTAATGTTTGTGAAGATCTTATTTTGTGTGTGGTTCATCATTGCTATCTGGATAGATGCTTGTCATTTGTCATCTTCATTAAATCTTGGCAGCAGAACTTCTCTGGATATATCACAGGGTTAAATCAGTGTTTACCACTGAATAGAGGGATTGAAACTTGAAAGCAAGGTTCGTCATACCGTAGCATAGCGCTCGGTACAGGTGTTCCATATCAATCTGATAGGAGACTGGTATGGACGGTACATACTAGTATATCAGTATGTCCCGTTGTACCATATGTTGGTACATCGGTACGACTCAATATATATTGTAAGACGAACCATGCTTGAAACGATTACCTTTTTTGCATTATTCATTAATTCAACCTTTTGTTTGCATTTTTTTCCGGTCAGCCTACTGAAGATCTTCATTTTCTTAGCAGGTTTGCAGTATATGTTCTTGAGGTTCATGGAGAATACAATGTCCAAGCCTTGAGATAACTGGAATAGTTTAGAATTTTTGACCAGAATTATGTAGAATCAGGTTGGAGATATTAGCCATCTTTTTTTTCTCCATTGGATAGACAAATATGAGGATCTTTTCTCTTCAGTTTTTTTTTGTTCTCAAGGATTCTATTATTAGTTTTTGCATAAGCCATAATGTTGTAAGTTTTGGGATTTTGTGAATCTCGAGTTTCCTGCCCATCAAAATAATTTTGCACATTCTAAATATAATGTTACAGTTTTGGGGGTTTCAGTACCCAGTGGGAATTCATTTCATGTTTACAAAACTGAAATAATTTGATCCTTTATTAGGATGTCTCTCTTTTTATTTGTTTCTGTTGTAATGTTAAAGAACATTGCTTTAGCTTCATTAGCTGAGTTCCATAATCTGATCGCCACTCTTGTGGTATCGTGAGTAGGGAGCATGTAAATTGTTTTGATATGCATCAAGGAACTTGCTACTCTTTTACTGGATAGGATTCTGAAATGAGTTTGAATGTTGTCTTATTTTTATCACATCTAACTTGCAGCAAAACTTCATTGTTCAAACGGATTATGTAGCAAGTTGACAACCATAACATTTCCCTTGATATACTTCAAATTAATGTTAGCTTTATTGATCCTCAACTAATAATGCAACATTTGCATGTTTGTTCCTGGATAGAGTGAGTGGCATACTGCTGTGAGACTACTAACCTATTAACATCTTGACTTCAACAGGAAAATTTAGATAGAGCATATTTGAGGTTTAAGCAGGCTATCAGTATCAGCCAATCAATTATTATGTGAGTTACAGCAGATGGTGTCTGAAGTCTGAACTAAAAATAATAATCATTATGGAGAAAGGCAAATGCAAGAATAAATGTATTGGATTCCCATAATAAGGGAATGCAGTTTCTTGCTAGCTTAGAAGCCAGCAACAAAAATTGAGAAGAGACCAAGAGAATGAGAAAGAAAAAATTAACTTGCACGGTGGGTCAGTGGAAGATTAAAAAGAATGATTGCCACTCAGTAACAAATGAGTACTTGTATTGGAATAACTAGCTATTAGAAAGAATTATGTGTTCCTATAGAAAGCTAACAAATTACTAGAGTTTGAATTCAAACAAAGATTGATTGCAAGAGCTATTAAGGACTTGTATATCTATCTTAAAATAAGTTTGGTGCAAAAAAATTCCCTAGGAGTGGTCCTCAAGATATAGATTGTAAATTTAATTTGAAAGTGGAGGCTGGTATTCATGTAATAATTATTTGCAAGTTTTGTGTTATTAGTAAGAATGTTCTAAGTTGAAAGAATCAAAATGGTTCCAAAAGATACACTCATGAAATGAGAAGTCCTTGGCATATAATCTTACCATCTACTGTGGTGGTAGGAAGAATTTTCCGGGGACCATGCAATTGTACTCCTGAATTAGCTACAAGTTCATGTGCTAAATCTACTCTGATCTATGTCAGCCAATTATGCCTCTGAACAAGATTCTCCCAAATGGTGTTAATCATCAGTAAAATGTCTCAATTGTATTACAAGTCTCATTTACTAGAGCATTACTAAACTACTTGTGAGAGAACATTTCAATGAGCTTGGGAAAGTGACACTGTTCTACTAACAGCAAGCTGAAGCTGCCATAACCATTCATGAAGGAGAGCAGCACACTTGCAGATCAATTGACACTAGAAAACATTCTGCTCTAAATAGATAAATCTATTCCGCTGCATGCTCTTGAATTTGTTTTACATGAACCTGTTTTGCTTACATAGGGCACATGCAGATCAATCAAAACTAGAAAACATTTTGCTAATTAGTAGCAGGATTAGTATACTCTTATCCTTGCTGTTCTTCACTGAAGGGGAATACGGGAAACATAAACATCTTAGCCTCATGTTCCATCTTACTAACTTTGATACAGAAGCTAAGATTTGTCAAGACATATAGAACTTTCCATAAGAATTGCAGGATGTCAAACTGAGTTGAAGCAGTTGCAGTACACAAATCCACTCACTTCTTCTCGGACATGGGAGTACCACCATCACAAGCCTCCAAGTCTCACTTTCACCTCTGCAATTTGGAGGCCATCAATGATCAAAATGCCGGTGGCTCAGTTTTCTCAGACAATCTTGACCACCACCGCATCGATTCCAGAAGAGCAACAGCTATCGAGATGATGGCTAGGATGATTCCATAACCTATTTTCCAAGAGTTACCAGCTTCTCCAACTTGAATTCCAAGAGCAATGTTGATTGCAGCAAGGAAGACGACCAAACTCCCAACCCAGTGATGGTACCAGTTCCAATGCTTCCGGATCTTGGAGCCTTTTCCAGGTCTTAGGAAAAATGCAGTTACCTGCACAGAAGAAGAAGAAGAAGGAAGAGACTCACATCAATGGAAGTACAAGTAGAAGAGCAAATAGTTTGTTTGGTATCATCAAGATGTTAATACAAACTAGTTTATTCAATTAGTTGCAACAACTCAAGGCAACATGACACCGAATAAAAGTGTGTAAGAACATGTAAACTAGGTCGACAAAACACAGGCTCGAATTCCTGTTATATAAAGAATAAATTGCATGGTCTAGAAAGTTGTTAGTCCAAAGGTCGATCATTATCCCGAATTACAGAGACAACCTAACCTGATTCGCAAATCTTGTCGCACTTTGAGAATTGTCTAACGGAGTAAATCATCTCTGATTCATTCTGTTATGGTCTACGGTGATCGACTTGTTTTGGAGTAAATAATCTCTGATTCATTCTGTTATGGTCTATGGTGATCGACTTGTTTTGTATAGGTTGCCGACCATGTATCAAGTCCTCATAGGGCATAGAATCAGCAAAGCCAAATCCATTTCTATCTAAACCATCCATTGCTCGACAGTTCGAAGGACATCATAACAATAACATCAAGATGGTAATAAGTGTCGACTTAATATGTTACTCAGATATGATATAACACACACGTTTGGAGTCATTAGATATGTAAGACTGACCTGAAGAATCCCTAGCACAAGGATAAAGATGCCAAGGCCTCTGTGTAAAGCGACATCCGAATGAAGTCTACGGTGAAGTGCAATTCCAGCAACAACACCGGCAAACCCAGCAAGAAACCCCACAAATTGAATGATGACATGAAGGTAATACCACATTGGATCCCATAGTCTACAGTATCTCGCAACAACTGCTCCCACAGGTAGCAGCACTCCCCATCCAAGTATGCCCAGTGCTCCATGATTCCTCTTCAGCTGATTAGGGTAGGAAGAAGGTTCAGCTACAGTGCCTGCTATGTAAACTGCAAGCTTGTAAGCCATCATTTTCCGGAGAAAAAGAACCAATAGAACTCAAATGAGCATGAAGTACAAACATCACACAGGTGAGTCAATGTGAATGATGTATGACAAAGTTCCAAGGCCAAAGGAATGCAAACATCTAATGCCAAGTATCAGTAGAATTCCGTTCTTCGTTCTAAAATCTTAACCTAGTTCATCTAAGGGTGAATTTCGACATCTTTGAAATTTATCGGGTGAGATTCGGCATACTCATGTAAGGTAAGTAATTAGATATACCACTACTAGAGCAATGTTTCTCTGTGTTAAATTTATAAAAATAATATTTTGAGCCCTCATCTTAGGTGTAAAAATTTGTCCGATAACGTTTTGATCCCTTAATCAAAGAGTAGGATCTCAACTCTAGACTGATATTATGATCTAAGAAGAATACCTGGTTCTATGTTGCAGCAACACAAAAACAAAAAACCATTATGGAAGTCCACTATGTTCATTCATTATAAATCAACTCGGAAAATAAATTCCACAGAAATATAACCACTGGTGTGACCGAGAAAGAAGACTCACCTACTGAAAAGTCGAATGAAACCGAAGCCTTGTCGTCATGTTCCATAAGGTAGAACTCAACTGGAGTTGCAGTTGACAAGGCGAATAGAAGTAACTGCTGAGCCATAGGAGCTGAAACATTTAGCTGAAAGGCCAAGTAGATGTTGTTCCCATAGAGAATAACTGCAGGTGCCACTCCGGTTTCTAGTAGCTGGCCCTCATCTACCATCACTTCCGAACTAGTCTGGCCACGTAAATAGAATTGCCTGGTGTCGAGGATGTTAGCTAGATTAGTCGGTAAAAACTTTAACCGATGATAACAAGGACCAAACTCAGCACTTATCATTTGCCAAAAAGAGAAAAAAAAATTGCCTGATGTTTGCTCTGCCTCCTATATCGATCCAACCCACCATCGCGCTTGCGCCGGTCATCATTCCGTCGCTTGAGAATCCGATCCCGACCCAGCCAGAAGTATATACAGCAGAGAGGATGATGCTCAAAGTGTTGTCTCTGTTCTGAGAGTACTGAAAGGGAAGAACAGCCAGAATGTTACAAGTGTGAATTGGTCATTATCGATCTGATTCATAGTGAAGTGAATACAATGTTAACAGTTTGAACGATCATTCTTGTGATGGATGTTGAATGGTGGTTCACATTTACAAGTAAAATATTTGAAGCATATTACAGACAATAAATGTTAGGAGAACTGCAACTTGCTGTAGATCAAAGGTATTTTATCTTTTCATTATTTCCACACTAGTAGGATTCCAGTTTCTCTCATTATTATTTTTTCGATAGATTGTCAGCAGAAATTGTTCCATTTAATATTATAGCATTTGAAATGAGAAACAAAAGATAAATACTTAGAATGATCAGTTTGAATTGGTCATTATCTATCTGATTTAGGAAAGAGAATACAATATTAACAGTTGGAATGATCATTCTTGTGATTGTTGTTGGATGGTGGTTGAGGTTTACAAGTAGAACATTTCAAGCATATAAGATGTGTTAGCACATTATTTCTACATTAGTTGAGGAGAAGATAGCAGATTTGTTGCCATGAAAATATAAGATGTTGAGGAGACAGATTACCACCACAACTTGAACATGAAAACATATGACCTGAACAGGTCTGATCTCTTTTATCAATCAATACATAATGAACCCTAGCAATCCCATATTTTTGCATGTGAATACACCCAAAAGAGTCGATTTTGTTTGTGATAGAAAGCTTGAAAATAGAAAGAAAGACCAAATCCAAAGGAATCCATGAGTTGATTAGTTTACCCTGAGGATGAAGTTTCTCCATACCGGCCTACAGTTGAGCTGGGAAGCATTAAAGGGAAGAGGGAGGAAGCTAAGGAAGCTTGAGCTGCAGCTATCCACTTGGGAATGGACTGTCATGGACATGGCTCCCCATGCGAGGAGCAGAGAGAGATAAGCACCACGCAGCATTTGGATTGCAGTCTGAGATTGAGGAGATTGCAGGTGGAGATGAAGGAAGAGCTCGGCAAAGACATGAAAGAAGGGAAAAGAAGGTGGAAGATGAGCTGTTGCTTGCAAGGGAAGATTGTGGGGAGGGGGGTGGGGAATGATGGCATCCGGTGGTGGACGGTGGCGGTGGTGGTGGTAGCCGGAGAACATGATTGCTCTCTCACTGCCAGATGTTTGTAGAAGAAAACTATAAATCCTATCAGTGCTCAGCATTCCAAACAAGATTATCTATCAATTTTCTTCTTCCTTTTCTTCCACTGCAGCATAAAGAATGTGATCAATCAGCAGTATTTGGTACAGTGGAATGATTCCAATTAAAGATGTTGGATTCTCTCTTTGCAGAAGTTGATTACTGCTATATTTTGTTGTCAGACTGAGCTAATCTACTCAAAACATCATTTCTTATAAATGAGCAATTAATGTGATAGAGAATAATTTCAGGTGATACGATCCGCATGAAATTGAGTCATAGTCATGTAAACATCAATTTAATAAAAAAAATATCGAAGAAACATTTTATTTATATTGCATAATTTTTTTCTGATTAAATCGATAAAAAAAAGGTTTATCGTCATAATAAAAATCTTCTCTTTTTTTTTCGTTTTATCACTAACTCCTCGTGTAGGTCAATTACAAAATAGTTATTTATTGGATGTATCAATTTTTTTATGGATAATTGTTTGTGAGTCCTCTTAGTAACTGATAAATGATCACTTATCATAATGTAATCAAAATAAAAAGTTATTGAGTGTTAGCTCATGTTAATTAGTATCTTGATCTATACATTTTAAAAATTTATGTTGAAATCCATATAGTAATGAAAGTGAAATATTTATATTCATTTATCATAATGTCATCGATTTTACCGATAGAAGAATGAAAACGATAGGGAAAAAAGTTAATTTCAACGTCCTAGTTAAGTTTTCGATGGTGGCAGATGACGATGCTGCTGGTGGCTGTTATGAATGAGGAGGGAGAGCGATGACGAAAGGTGAGATAAAGAAAGAGGACAACATTACATCTGCGTCGGCACTGATGCAATTGTCGAGCGACACCGACGTAGAGTGACAATCTAAAGCGAGTCGGACGCAACCTTCCTTTGTTGGGCCTACGACACATTCGTCCATAACACCAACCTCCTCGTGGCTCATCATGTTGGCAAGGTCACCTGTGTTGCTTGCCACTCTCTCGATGTTGGTTGTCGTGTCTCCGACACAAGTCTACAGTCGATCCACCCCCTTTTGTGCTTCCTGCAATCTCAATCTTATTACCTTCCCTGTGGCCTCCTCGCTCTCTAGCTCTTCCCTCTCCACCTCCGAGTCCATGGCGGTGTCTCGAGTGAAGAAGCCCTAGATATTCGACGAACAACCACAAAACGACGACACGGGTGATTGAGGAGAGAGTGAAGGTCATCCTACTAGGTTGGAGTTGAAGGATGGGGTTGCGGAGCAGCACTGACGTAGTTGTCAAGCGACGTCGCTCTGCATCATCTGCATTGGTATCGACGTTGTCGCTCTCCCTCAACAGCCCCTAGTAACGTTGCCATCCGCCACCACCGAAAATATAACTAAGACATTGAAATTACCTTTTTGTCTATCATTTTTGTTCTTTTGTTGATAAAAAATGATGACGTTATAGTAAATAGATCTAGATTTTAATATAAATTTTTAAAAATTTAAGAATCGAGATGCTAAAAAGGTCTAACTAAGTGGGGTAAAAGGGTAACATATAATTAGCAGCATTCTTAGCTCACAAGATGAGAATGTAATAGAAAAAAAAAAAACAAACGGTTATGTTGTTTAGAGTGTTAGCTCACTTACCTCAATTCTAATAATTGGCCGTCATAGGTAGATCATCTGTCGAGGTCGAGATGGATGGAGTCGAACAGATTCATTTATTCGTTTCCTACTATCACGACCCTCACCCATATCCACAATAATATCGAGGGAATTTATGGCTCTTTTAGAGTTCCATGAAGATTTAAAGTTCAATCCTCTCAGATTTAGTTTCTAAGCTTACAAACAAAATACGCCAATCTCCGGCAACCATTAAAAAAGAACAATGAGTTCTTGCATCCATATTTTTAATCAAACACCCAAAGAAAACACACAAAAGACTTGAGCTTATCATAGCAAAGTTTAAATTATTGGAAGAGGACTGATATATCTATAAGCTTTTAACATACCCCCCTTTCATTTGGCTATTCATGTGGCAGTGCCCACAGCATGGAGACTGTCCTCGAGGAAGACAGAACAAGCCGCATACGTTGTTGATCCCCCTCGGAGCAGGAGAGAGAGAGAGAGAGAGGGAGGTAAAGAAGAAGCAAAGGCCGTGGACCAGTAGTTGTGACCTGGTGTTTCGTAGCGTAGCCACCTCCCTCCCGAGCGTTCGACGAAATGACAATGACGATCGAGGTACCTCGAAACGATGATGAGGGTCGGGCCCCTTTCGCTCGCAGACCTGCTGCTCGTGTCCCCTTCAACTAGCTGTACGAGCTCGCTCGGGACGAAGCTACACCACGTGGTGTAGCTTGCAAGATTTGTCTTCGTATCGGAGAAAAACAAATATGAGAGTTGCGACGGGCGGGAGGCCGGGGAGAAGCCGACGCGCACAGAGAACATGGCATGTCTGCGCACCGACATCTGTGGAGCCTTTCCAAAGGTCAAAGTGACAACAAGTTGTAGTACGTATCCTTCGGTACACTGTCCTCTTACTGGTGGAGAAGCATCAGAACACTGATGAGAACAAGACCCAACTCCACCGCATCATCTAATCATCACCGGACGAATCATGTATTTACTTACGCTGCCAAAGAAAAGAGCAGAGGACGAATGAGTAGCTTCCGTGTTACCGACATGCATCACCTAAAATTCAATGAAGAACACAGCAACTGTTCATGCACTTCCACCGTAGACCGGTTGGTTTCACCGTCTCAGCTTCTTCTCTGTTCTTTCTTAATCGGAGATCAAATGGACCAACCAAAGCACTTTTCCTATCCTTCCCACTTACTCGTCGCCTATGAAGCACAGACAGGTTGAGGAACTGTTTGTTGCGTGCACTCTCTATGATCGTATCTAAGATGAATTGAGGATGCTGATGAGGCTGTTCTTCTGTTTGCTTCATCTAAAGTGATGGGGGGAAAAAGGACCGAGAGAGGAGCCTACAAGGAGTGGTAAGTCAGCGAGCACCCCGTGGGAATGCAGAGAAACAAGGTGGGCTTAGACATGGCGAGGTGACCTAATCTTCCTCCAACTCTTCTTCCCAAGAAAGGGTAACACACGATCCACAGTCTTCTCCATTACAGTCTGAGGTATGTATACACACGATAGCTTTACTCGGCACTCCGCCCACCTCGTCCCTCGATATGATGATCTCCACGGTATGCAGCACATGCTCTGTTCCCGGCCTCGGCTTTCTCGTCTTTGATCTTCCAGTTCAACGAATGCCGAACAAATACTGTAGCAGCTTCGTATCGTTCATCGATCGACTCTATCTTGTGTTTACTTTAAGGCTTAAGAAAGGTCGTGGCTCTTCTGACATGTTAAAGCACAAAAGTGAGGCTTCAAAGGCATGCATGGCTGTGGAAGCAAATGGGGATCGATCTTTGTGAAGACAATATAGCACTTGTGGCTGAGGAGAGGAGACAACCGAGTCGAGAACAGCTCATGCAGCGGCAGGACATGGACCTCTCACCAACCTTTGGCTCACCCTTATAAGCGTCGTCGCTGAGACTCGCTTCTTTCTCTGCTCCTCTCTCGCTTGTCTCTCGCCCATCTCTTCTCTTTCTTGGAAGCACATCCCAGAGATGGGATATGGCCGACTCGGCTCGTCCGAGTCAGTTCCCTCCGTTTCCGATCTCCAGCCGAGTCGCGACACGTCGGCGACTCGCAAGCGACGATTCCTGTGGCTTACCGTCGTCTTCGCCGTCTTCCTCCTCGTGGCTTCCGGCGTCTCGGTGGGGCTCGTCGTTCGTGGCCGGATGCGGTCGAACTCGCCTGCGACTCGGGCGCCGACACAGGCCATCGCCCGCGCGTGCAGCCTGACTCGGTACCCGGCTTTGTGCGTGAGCTCCCTGCTCGACTTCCCCGGCGCGCTCCAGGCCGGCGAGCGCGACCTGGTGCACATCTCCCTGAACATGACGCTCCACCGCGTGGGCGCCGCCCTCTACGGCACCTCCGCCATCGCCGGGTTCGCCATGGACAGGCTTGCCCGCGCCGCCTTCGACGACTGCATGGAGCTGCTCGAGGAATCCCTCGACCAGCTCTCCAACTCTCTCCTCGTCGTGGCCCCCCCCGCGTCGCCGTCCCAATCCTCCCAGGCCCGGATCAGGGGCGCCTCCGACGAGGACGTGCTCACCTGGCTCAGCGGCGCGCTTACCAACCAGGACACCTGCGACGAGGGCCTGCAACAGGTACAGAATCTCTACATCAAGGAGCACATGGAGAGCCACATGAAGGACCTCGCCGAGCTCGTCAGCAACTGCCTCGCCATATTTGCGGGCGTGAGCAGGAACAAGGACTTCTCCGGCGTTCCCATCCAGAACAGGAAGAGGAGGAAGCTACTGAACGCCATCGACGACGACGAATTCCCGTCATGGATGGGGAAGAAGGACAGGAGGCTGCTACAGATTCCGGCAGCGAACATCCAGGCCGACATGGTGGTTTCGAAGGATGGAAACGGCACCTACAAGTCCATCGCGGACGCTGTGCAGGCCGCGCCGGATTACAGCAGCCGCCGCATCATTATCTACATCAAGGCCGGCCGGTACGAGGAGAACATCAAGGTTGGAAGGAAGAAGACGAACCTCCTCTTCGTCGGCGATGGTAAGAACCAGACGGTCATCGCAGGATCGCGAAGCGTGTATGACAACTTCACCACCTTCCACACCGCCACCTTCGGTACGCCACTGCGTTGTGCTTTGCCATGATCGAATCGCTTCGAATCGAATTGAGCTGAGGAAGAAATTGGGTATTTGCAGCGGCGACGGCGACGGGGTTGATAATGAGGGACATGACGATCGAGAATTGGGCGGGACCGGAGAAACACCAAGCGGTGGCGCTCCGGGTGGGGGCCGACCACGCGGTGGTGTACCGCTGCAACATCATCGGGTACCAGGACACCCTGTACGTGCATTCGCAGCGGCAATTCTTCCGGGAGTGCGACATCTACGGCACCGTCGACTTCATCTTCGGCAACGCCGCCGTCGTGCTGCAGAACTGCAGCCTGTGGGCGCGGAGGCCGCTGCCGATGCAGAAGAACACCATCACGGCCCAGAACCGCAAGGACCCCAACCAGAACACCGGCATCTCCATCCACGCGTGCCAGGTGGTGGCGGCGGCAGACCTGGAGCCAGTGAAGGCCAGCTTCTCCACCTACCTGGGCCGGCCATGGAAACTCTACTCCAGGGTGGTGTACATGCTGTCCTACATGGGGGATCACATCAACCCGGCGGGCTGGCTGGAGTGGAACGGCTCCTTCGCCCTGGACACGCTCTACTACGGGGAGTACATGAACGACGGGCCGGGGTCGGCGCTGGGGATGAGGGTGGCGTGGCCCGGGTACAGGGTGATCACGCTGCCGGCGGAGGCGAGCAAGTTCACGGTGGCGCAGTTCATCTACGGCTCCTCGTGGCTGCCATCAACCGGAGTGGCCTTCTTGGCTGGCCTCGAGACGTAAATGGCCATTCCCATCGAATCCGAATCCATCCATCATTCTCCTCTGCTCTCCTAGTTCTTCGAGTTCTCAATGTCTTTTTATCTTCTGAAGAGTATGGTATAGTTTTTCTTCTTTTCTTTTGGATCTTTCAGAAAGGAAATAACTCCAACTTACTGAATTCATTAACTGTACAATGGGCAGAGTTACTCGTTCCAACTCAGCTTTCTGATCTCGACATGTCTAATCCTATGTATGATCCACCACTAGAATGTGACATGGATTACAGTAAGCTTCATCTTCCTCTTTGTAATGCTCCGAGAACAAGAACGAAATGGTCATTGTTTCCTGCTGGTTGATGGAAATGGACGAGAAGCTCGCAGGGAATCAAAGACTCGAGCGTCTGCGTCATGAGGAGGGGGGTGATGGGAATGGACGAGTGTGAGCTGCAGTCATTGGCTTGTCATGGTGTCTCGAGTGGGTGGAATCCTGACATGATTTCCTTGGCCACAACTGTTCTTAATTCCCAGTGGTCATCACATCTCTTCTCCCACTGCTCTGCTCATCCCATAGGGTGGGTAACAGGATCGTTGAGGTTCCCGTCAGAAAGGCAAAGGGCTAAAAGTAGGAGAAAGACTCGAACGAAGCTGCCATGGTTACTTGGTCTGGAAGAAGCAGGAATGCTGAACTCATTGACTAAAGGGATGAAGAAACAAGCTAGAGAGAGAGAGAGAGAGAGAGAGAGAGTGACAGAGGGCTCACATGGCGCCGCCACGTAGTTTATATCCATTGACTGCTCTCTTCTTCTATTCAACCCACTGATGGGCAGCAGCTCTTCACGGTGGGATGCAATGATGCAGCTTCTGAAATTAAAACCAGGAGACAAAGGTATCTCCTCATAATTTATATATAGATTTTTTTGACTAATATTTTATAAAAATAATTTAATTTAGTCTAATTAAATTAAAATAAGAAAGAGTCGGTGATGTAAGATAAGATTTGTCAACCTTACTAACCTAGTCAACGATAAAAATGGAATTCGATCTTTGACTTCCCTATCAAATTTAGACTAGCTAGCATCCTCCTTCCTTTATTAACTTTAATTGTAGAGAGAACCTCTATGACCGAAAATTAGAAACTAATTACAACTGTTAAACAATTTTTTAATAAAAATATAAAACTATATATATATATATATATATATATATATTGATAAAATGAAATAATTTTATAAAATATTTACCATATATAGAGATTCTATGTGAGGTGGGATGGAGAGGACCTCAATGATTAGTAGGGGAAATGTTGCCCCCAAAAAGAAAAAAAAGAAAAAAAAAAAAAAGCCAAGGACAAAGAACCAGAAAAAAAAGGACATAAATATATTGGAGGAGAGTGACCATGTTGCTTCAATAATTCTAAGTGGATACAGGTATGGATCTTGATTGTGACATGATTTGGTTTTAGCTTCAGTTGAGTGGGAGCAGGAGATATAAATAAAATAAGTAGCAGTTTTGACTCTTCTTTGATTTTGTTGACTCGGAATTTTAGATGGAGACTAGAATTTTGAGTTATGTAATTGTAATTGGAGTTACATCAGAGAAAATGAAAAAGGAATGAAAAATAATAATAATAATAATGTGTGTGTGTGTGTGTTGGGATGTCTTTAATTATTGACAACTTTTGACATGAAATATCAAAAAAAAAAAAAGTAGTCATCAACCTCCTCTTATTTAATTCTTTCTAACAAATAATAAATTTAGAAGCTATAAATGGAAATCTAGTTTTATTTCACAGAAAAGGAGAGATAATTTTTTATAAAAAAAACAACAATATTTGGTGGTGTTTGAGCTTACTAGGATAAGAAAAATATTTTAGAAGGTTAAATTTCATCCATAAAGGACCCCTAAATTTAAGAGGTTGGTGACCAGTTTTTAGGGTAATGAAATCCAGGCCTCTCTTTTTTTCTCACAAGAAACCATCATTTTCTTATAATTTAATTTGTTCCATCCAAGATTAGGTAGTTCACATCTAAATCCAATCAATATTTAGGACTTCCTATGTCGTTCCCTTGGGCTCATGTCATTTAAATTATTCACAAGTTAATCAGTGCATGATGGATAAGAAAGATGAATCATTATGAGTTTCTTGATGTCCTACATGGAGACTGTCATCAGCAGTGCCAAGTTTACCAATAAATATCCGATCTGTAGTGGATAGTCCACTATTACAGAGTATCCACAAGTGTTTTATAAGAAACCTGCAGGATCAAACATGTACAATTCAAATTACATTCTACCATCTAATCTCAAGCTAAGGGCAACTTTTATTTCATATACAGTATTCTTTGTTTCTCAAGATAAAATGAGTTATCCTTTATTGTCTAGTATTGTCTGCTGCAAAAAAAAAAAAAAAAAAACTATTCTAGAGTAATATCTTTTATTGTACTTTGATTTTTTCAAGGAATCAATCTTTCAGGACTAAATATGATCTCAGATATCCTAATTTGGGAGCTAAGGCTGGGTATCATCTGATAAAATCAACATTAAATGTCAGTTCTTTGAGCTACAAGAAATTGCCTGTTCTACCATCAACCCTAGTCATCCTTGGCTCTTAATAAAGTCTTGGCTTTTTCATTCTTCCACACCAATATTAGAATAAATATGGCTTTATCAACTCCTAAACTAATTGTAATTTGTCAATCATTTAAATGATTAATCAAACTTCAGTATGTAGGTTTTCCATCGTATACTGGGGCCAGTGTTTTGCTAGTGATGTGGGTAAGGCTTTCTCATAATTTTGAGCTCTAGCAGTGTCAAAGAGGGGGACTGATATCATAAATTCCTGTCAATATCATTAATAATGTCAAAATACAAAAAAAAAAAAAATGGTGACAAAAGGCCTGTTGGGTAATTTTTATTTACTACATATGTATGATGATGCAAGAAAAAAAATTCTAAAGTTTGAATCTGTCAAGCTAGAAGTTTTATTTCAAAGCGAAAAATAATAACTAATGAATCTATCAGATAATTCATAACCAGATTGTCCATTTTCTTGATTTAGTGGAATAAGATAACATCCGAGTGCTGAACAAATGATGTCTTAATTCTGAAAAGGGACATGCAGCTTATGAATGACTTATTTTTCAACCTAACACTGCTGTTTAATACCATAAAAATTTAACATGACTTATAAGAATAATAAGTATATTATTATTAATTTATGTTTATATATTTTATGTTAGTGATTGAAGCTTAAGGAATTTAATGAGTTAGCATTGATGAGAAACTCAAATAGGAAAAGATCATTTGTGGATAAGACCAGAGGGTACGTAAGTCATCATTTAATTAAATCTCAAAGTTATCATGGTGGGACTTAATTTAGATTATGTTAAATCTTGACAAGAACATCAAATCTTTAATTGGGAGAGATTGTAACACTTTAATCAAAAACTTAAATTGATTTATAAGATATGATGAGTTTACTATAGATAACTTATGCTTTAATATTTTAAATAAATAATTCATGCTAAAACAAAGTCAATGAATCAATTAATTCAAGCTAAAACAAAATTAATGAATCAATAATCTTATCAGGATCCGATGTATTCGGAGTTGATAATACCTCAAGTTGAGAAAGGTGGCAACCTGGAGCTGAAGCAAAAGAGTCCATGAAGGTGGTGGTGCCACCCATATACCCAAAGCATTCTTCATGGTATCAACTGCCCCACGAGCCATCTTCATCATCCTCCCTACAGGATGCTGCATGAGCCCCCCGAGTGAGCCACCATGTCCATCATCTCATCCTACTTCATATCACAGTACATATATATCCAAACAAAAGCAACCCTAAGAAAAATTGAGTGATGATAGAGAGATTAAAGGTTTCATATCACAGTACACATATATCCAGCTAATCTAATGCCAAACACGCTAGACATCAAGACAACAACTGATAGGGAGCTAGCATATATATATATACATACACACACTTTCATACTCATCGAGTTATTAGATCAGATTCGATGGTAATAAATAAATAATATTTAAAACTAACCATGACAGACTATTCAAATACGAAAAAACTATTCAATGATGGGGCTAGAATAGAGAATGTTATCCCATCAAATGGAGAATCACAATTTGTAGTCCTGTACTTATAGGAATCCACCAAATTCATGATGATTGATACCAAAAAAAGATAAGGATAATTACGTTCCTACAATCAACATCAACCAGTTTGGAGTTAAATAGATATATAAATACATAAAATATACTGAATAATATTTAATATCATTTAAATTTTAAATAACAGTCAAATGATAATCATTTGATAAAGAATAATGACATATATATATATATAATTTTCTCTATCAAAAAACAACATAAGACAATAACAAAAAAGTGGTCTGGGAAAAAAACAAGTATTTCTACAATTGAATAGAAAGCACAAACAGATCTCTCACTCAGCTGATATAGTAAACCGATATATCCATCAAAAACACAACCATCTCCGTTACAAACTACATCTGCAAACCCAACACACAAACCGTTATATATTATATATAACGGTGAGTAAAACCAAAACGTTTTTTTGGGGGGAAAAATTAGAAATTAAGATGACAAAATACCGTTAGGGTAAATTAACAATAATGTACAGCATGACGAACGAGAGGAACTATTACCTGCTTCTTCCTCTCTTGTTTTGTTCGCTCAATTCTCGTGCAATTTTCCGCTCATTTAATTGGGGCCGGATCGATCAGCACCGGAACCCTAGAACCGAACCGTCGGCGGCGGAGATCCCGACGCGGCAGCCGGCGGTGGCCTGGACGTGGTGCGTGAAGAAACGCAGCACTCGGACCCGGCCCTTGACGCTCATCCTCGAGTCGACCTCGACGGCGCCCGCGGCACCGGGGGGCAGCGCGGCGGCAGCGGCCAGTGGGAGCGCGTCGACGGGGAAGGAGGCGGCCATGTGCTGGGTGCGGCCGCCGGCGATCTGCCCCGCCGGAATGAACATGAACCCCACCTGGTTTCCGGCGTAGACGAGCTGGAGGGTGCTGTCGTAGTGGGAGAAGGCGGCGCGGTTGGGGTTGCGGACGGCGGCGTACTGGTTGAAGGTGAAGCGGAGGGTGCCGTTGGCGGCGGCGAAGCCGGGGAGCTGGAAGGCCGACACACGGATCTCGGGGTCGCGGGGGCGGAACAGGATGAAGAGGGCGACGGTAGCGGCGACGAGGAGGAGGAGAAGGAAGGCCGTCGCCAGGAGGCAAGAGGCCAGGTTCGTCCGTCCGCCGCCGCCGCTGCCGCGGTGGTGGAAGTCGGGCGATCTGGCCATGAGGAGCAGTGCCAAATTAGGGTAATACTCGGTACGCTTTCCCCTCTCCTTCTTTACTCGATCTCCTCCTCTTTATTACGCTTCTGTTACTCAACTTCACATTACGTTTTTCTCTGCTCCGAATATGATATGTAAAGGTGAGAGTGTGAGAGGAAGCGAGGAAGGCAAAGGAAGGGCGGCGGAGCAAGTGAGATGCTCTTAGCACGTGCTATGCTCGTGCTAATTATCAGATCCGGATTTTGATCTGATCAATTCTCGGATCTCAGGTATTTTAGATATTATTTTATTATTAAAATATTAAAATGCAATAAGTTTGTAATTATGAAATGTCTCTTTATTATAGAATAAATTAAAGAAATTTGATGATAAAAAAAAATAAAATTTCAAACTTCAATAATACAGATAATAAATAAAAAAATTAAAAAAAATCGATTGATTGCTAAAAAAGCATGATGAAAAATAAAAATAATGGTAATGAATGATGAAGATAAACAAAAAAAATGAAGGAATAAAAGACAATGACAAGAAAATAGTAATAAAAATGATCCAATTAATAATGATATGGTTAGAAGCCAAACTAACGTATATAACCTATAGAAAGCAATCACAATTCATTTTAGAACGATTTTTTTTTTTGTCTCGATTCATATTAACAAATAATAAAACCAGATACAAGGCGAATACCAAAATGAGGAGGAATAAATGACATATTAACAGAACAAACAAAGATGATAACTCTGCAGTTCATCCACCGGGTAAAAATACATTTCTTACAGATTTGGAACCATCAGAAGCCGGTCTATGGGAAGAGTTGGTTTGTCGAGGTGATGATCCATGATTTCTGAAACAGATTCCAGGAAAGCAGTCTCGCTAGTGCCAGGGAGAATGGTTTCGTTAGCTTCACGGAGTATCTCCTCGATCTTCGATTCCTTCCTGAGCGTCTCCCTGCACATGATGCTTCCGATGTCATAGGGAGTGAGACCTCTTTCGACTCCCTTCTTCAGAAGCATGGTTGAAACGTGAAGAGTGCGAGCACACTCCGGTGACAGCTCCCAACCATGGAACTTGAGGAGCGCAATATCTTCCTCGGCGTCTAATGATTTTATGTAGTCTATAACCTCATCTTTGAAAGGCTGCCGGGCTTGGGGCCAATAGAGCCACTCAAAGGTACAATCTTCAAACTGCAGGTTAGATGTAAAACTTGGTTAGTTGGGTTATAGAAAAGTAATTTTAGCAGCAATGTGGACATCATAAGAGAAAACAAGGATTAGGGCAACAGAATGATGGCTGTAAATTCCATCGTGAAACTTTGAAACTAACATGCATGAAAGTTTCTAATATGGAACCAAGACACTACTACTTCAAATATGTTGGATAAAAAGTATCTTGTGTCATAGTAGAAGAAGAAGGAAAAGGAGATGCTGCAGACATTTACTAAATCGTCCGGACATGGGCAATCTGTATAGCACCTCCAAAAAACAAATGGCAAAATAAACTTGAAAACAGCTACTTTATGTAAGAGAACAATTACAAGCTAACCTTAGCAAGGAGAGAAAGTAAGCACAGTAGTTTAATCCAACAAGTGGACAAGACACTACTAGATGCGTAAGTCAACTACCGCAACACAATTACTTCTTTATGACTCTCTCGAGAAAGTTTACCCTTCCTTCGATTAATTCTTATAGGAGTGGTTTTAAGTCTCCTCAGTGAACCCTGTCTCCCTTGCCTACTACAGTAGTACTAGAGCAGCTCTTATAGTAAGTTGTAACGCAAAGCAAGTTATAGGAGCTAGATCTATCCCTCTTACTTAAAGAAAAGAACTTCCCACGCCAACACACCTTACCTTACTTTAGAACTTGAACTGGGGCAGCACCAACACTAGTTAGATCAGTAGTTTAATACCGGAATTCGGCTCATCTAGCTCTGGCAACTAAAGAACGACCCAGAGCTTAAAGATGTTTACAAATCAAACAATTAATAACGTCCCCAAGCCGAAAGCATAAATCGGGACAAGCAACGTAGCTAGTATACGAAACAGCCCGTAAGCCTTTAACTCCTACTACGAAATCAATCAAATCAGAGGGCAAGTGGTTCTGTTCGACTTGAGAATGACACCCAATGCTTTGTTGGCGACTCGAGAGGCAAACACCCTTCCTTTCTCGCAGCTTCTTATCCTTCTTGGCATTCGGCTGAGGCTTCTTACCTTTCTACTATTCCTGGATACCTAACAGCTGCAGATGTGTCTCCTGCTGAAGATCTTTCAACCGTATTTACAAATGTCTAATTTTTGCTTGAACTTCTCACATGAACCTTGTACTAATGTCTAGATATTCAGTGCTTCAAACAAAGTCAAATATTTAAAAGAAAGGTCAAGTGATTGCACTTGATTCATGTTATGTAGTATTCATTAGAGAGCAACCTAATTGCTTTCCAATGTACTCAAGAATATTGATAACGGATGGTAATTCTATGGTGCTCGTGTCATAAAGAACTCTTTCCAAGCTTATTCCCAGAGAAGGTCATTCAAAATGTCCATCCTGCTTATATTCTGTCTTGATGATTAGTTAGATGATTGTTACACAACTTAAAGAATTGAGTTCTTTACCAGCATACTAGCTAGTTGGCAGAACCATACTATTTTGTATTAGTTGCCACACATCTCTCTCAGAATACTTGCAAGCACCAATGGTAAAATGCTAAACCAATGTTGATGGAAAGCTATCCTAGATATTAATGGTACCTTTCAAGAGGTAACATTCATCTTCCACCACTTAATTTTCTAAAGAACAGAACACACTACACACTCTTATCATCATTAATGACTTCACAAATAACTAATTATACACTTACATATTTTTATCGAAGCAACGTCACATTATAACTATCTATGTGAAAAAATCATTTTACAGATAATTACCCATAATAACAAGCATAAAGTACACAAGTATAGAAGTAGCTCTCCAGTTTATCACTAGAAATTGATAAAATCTTGAAACTGTTCAAAACAAAAACATGTAAATGCTTACAATCATAGGATACTGCTAACAAACCCATCAAAAGAAAAGAAAAAAAAAAGTTCAGTGTTCGTACACTGTAATCAATAATGTAAAATTTGATCAGCCTGTAAGTGAATAAGAAGATAAATATATACCACATCAAAGTTACTGCTAACTATAGCAACTTTACCAAAAACATAGCACAAGAAACAGAACAGAAGTATAAACATGCATGAACAATTCAAATTAAAAAGAAAACTCAAGTTCTATTGCAAAAAGAATCTAGAATTTTATATACTCACATTTTCAGGCAAGCAATATCCATGATCAATTGGAACCAGCAGAGTCTGCCCTGCCTCCTTGCAGATCAATATATTCCCAGCATGGCGGTCAGCATTAGCCAGTCTTATATCCAAAACACAGATCTTGTGAACTTCCTCCACTGGTAATGCTCGAGGCCCCATATCCTCGCAGCTCCCATAGTTCTTTACAAACATCTGCAATGATCCAATCTTGCAATTCTTCACCATACGTCCACTTCCTTCAGGATGATGAAATCCTCCATTCGAGCACCGCACCATGGCCGTCGGAGGAACACCTGCAAACCCAATTTCATCGGATAAGCGGCGGCCACCGACTGGGTGATCAAGGATGTAGGCTGCAACCTCCCTGAATGCACCCTCTCCAACCCTTGTTCCCTTCTTCAGCCCTTCACCATCTTTTGACAAGGGAAGCCCGCGAGGGTTGTTTTCAGCCATTGGCTCCTCGTCAATTGGCTTGAACACAGCAACATACTTGTGGCCTTCGACATCCTGCATGAAGTATGCTCCACCTGAGCCTTCTGAGGACATGACCGGTGGATTTCCCCTCTCCAAGCCAGAAGATACAGACTGGATCATGTTCATGATCAATGGGGACAAGTTAACCTTTGGGTTAACGATAACTGGCTCAATTAGGGCATCTCTATCTGGTGCTTCTATCTCCTCCTTTGCAACTGCAGCAATTATTGACAGTTCGAAGTCCTTCCCTACAGGTTTTGGCCTAACTTTCGCCGAATTGCCGATCAGAAAATGGAGCACAGCATCGTTGTCCTTGCAGATATCATTGATCACCTGCTGGTCATCGAGCTCTTCCCCATCACATATGAGTTTACGATCCTCGAGATCACGGAAGTTCTCGCCCCTTTTCGTGAGCTGCTGCTTGATGTACCCAATGTTCCGGCTCCGCTCGACTTGGAACTCGTACTTCTTCCCGCAGGCGGTTTTGACGGTGATGGAGCGAATGTCGGAGAGCCGGATGACCAGGTGCAGGACTTTCCCATCAGTAACCCCGTACTCCCTGACAAGGCTACTGTTACGGGCCAACTCCCGGCCATCGAACACCAGCTTCTGCTTACTCACCATGAAACCCTTATGGATCTGTATCCTGAGCTTCACGGAGGCGATGGAGTCGGACTCCGACACCCGCAATGGGGTAACCGGGGACCCAGGCAAGGCGAGGTAGATCAGGATGGATTCCGGCGGGCAATGGGAAGACAGAGCTCCATCGAAGCGGACCGGGGAGAGGGCCGAGTCTTCCCTGATGGGGCTGAGGACGACACTGGCAGCGGCCGACATCTTCTTTCCTCTGAATGGGGTAACAGCAAGAAGCCCTCTTTTGCCACTAAGAGACAAAAGGAAGAGGAAACAAGGCGAGATCTTTTGTCCCCTTTTCAGGCAGGAAGGCTCATTTTCTTCGATCAAAGCCCACCCTTGCAATCGAACCTTCCCCGCCTATCTAGGGCGTCAAGGAATCGCGGCAAAATGGAAGGATTCAACGATGCCCCACCTTCTCGCCGCAAGAAATAGATCGATGAGGAAGAAGATGGAGCAGCAGAGATCGACTCCTTTACCTGAAGAGGGGGGATTGATTTGCTCCGAGGAATCGGATCGGAACGTAAGGATTCCTTTCTCTCAGAACGACACCTTTTTCCCTTCGTCGAGGAGGAAGAGAGAAGAAGAAAGGAATGGGGCCGATCGCGATGGGTAAGGTTTGAGGTCATATATATAAGGCGGGCCAGGCACATAACGGCAACTGACGGCTTTACGTGGCGATGACAGCGGTTTTCAAAGAGTGGATTCCGGGAAGCTGGCTCTCACAGTAGTTTTACAATTATGCCCCTTGGTTGTGTAGTAATTTGATATTTTAGAGAATATACATAAAATTGGTAATACCCGATGAGGTTGATTACATATATCTTTTATCTTTATTTTAGAAAAAATATATATTTAATTAAAATTAAACTATTTATAATTTTTATTAAAAAAATTTTAAATCTTCTTTTACGTCTCTTGATATTAATTAATTTATTTTTTTAACTATTAGATTCGAATGTCTATTCAGTATATATTCATATAATCTTAAATGATTTTTTCTCATCTTATCCTCTATCAAAACGATAGCTAGTTATTTGTCAATAAAAAATATTTTATTCTTTATCTTTCTTATTAACTTCATATATCCATTTCAAATAAGAATAAAATATTATTATTATTATTATATTATAATTCTATCAAATTCTTTTATAAAAAAATAACGAAACATATGCGTCATTAAATAAATTTAAATCTTTAACTTATTTTCATAATTTTGAGACATCAAATATTTTTTGAGGATCAAATAACGTCAAGAATGGAGGAGGAAGAGAATAGTCATCTCATGTAGAAACTTCCATGAAACACATGCATTAACGTAAATATGTTAAGAATTAAGGTAATGTTTTTTTGTTGATAAGAAAAGAAAAAAAAATAAATAGAGGAAAATGTACCGCAATCATCGGCGGGGTAATTCTGTAACTTCATGTGTCCGACACGAAGCTTGCGAGGCGATGGATGATGACACGAGGCTGAGGTGTCGCAGCGGGGATGGATAGGGGCGCGGGCTTCGACGTGTCCCCTTCTGGGCGCCACTAACGGTAACGGAAAATGACGTGTCGGACAAAGCGAAACCATGTGCACGTGGGCCCCAGAGGCACGCGTCTGTTTGGAGACGTTGCTCCGCCCGACGAGCGTGCCGCCGCGTCGATTGTGACCATCGAATGCCTTTGGGTCACTGCCACGAGAGTGCTTGATGATTCGCACCGATCATCTTCACAAAGATCAAAGGCGGTCTCACCAAAAATTCCTTCACCTGTTTACATCAAGCCAAATAAGTAATTTTCTTATTTTTCTGTGAAGATAAAGATGAGACAATAAGATTTGTGTTTATATCATACCAAATAAGTAATTTTCTTTATTATTATTATTATTATTATTATTATTATTATTATTATTATTATTATTATTATTATTATTATTATTATAAAGATAAGATGAGAAAACAATAAGTGAATTTAGAATTTAATAAACCAGTCTCAAAATTTATGTTTAGCATATATATTCCAGCGAAATTTATGTTCAGAAAATATTAGCATTCCAGTGAAATAATAGTATGAAATAAACAGGTCCACACACCCCACCTTCAAAGAGAACGGCTGTCGGAGGGCGAGTTCAAACGGCCTTTTCCCTTTCGAAAGCCGCACTCATATCTTATGATGGAAAGGGACCCAATCCTGTATATAGCGCTGATCATCCAAAAACAATTACTAATTATTTATATCAAAATAGATCTAAAAATGCTTAACAAAAAAATTAGATCTAAAAATTAAAATTATATACAAGAATTATGCTAGCATGTAATTTCGATACCAATCCAGGTAGTGAACCAACCAGATACCATAGGCCAAACCCAAGAAGAAATGTAAAGGACAAATATAAGATCAATTGACCAAAACTGGGCATTAGCAGATCAATTGACAAATATAATGATCAACCTAGAGGTTATCAAGCAATGAGAAAATACGCCAGCTACACCACTAATGTCATCTTCTACCTAAAACATATAAATCATAAGTCGAAAGTCCAAATATTCCTAGAGTTATTACCGAACAATATATCGACCCATGTCCTTCAATGCAACTAAATAAAATAATAAAGGTTACCTGATATTTATGGGTATTAAATGTCATCAAATTATATGGTTTCGATACAACAAACAGTCAGCAGCATACTTTGAACAACCAGCAATTACTTGCAAACCCGGGCAGAACTTCCAAATAATTATATAGCAGCTTATAGATTGAGCCAGCAATCGACCCAATCGTTTCACACTTTCACCGATGACTTGTGTCATGGCAGAGAGAGATTACCCACCGGCTGTCATTCTACTGATGCACACCATCTAGTAGTCTCTGATACAGATTCACTTCTGTCCATATATAACATATGCCTCAGTCTGCAAAGTTTCTTCTAGTCCGAGAGAATATCAATGCTACAAAATGATTTGATGAACCAGAATGCCTCATTGCTTCAATTAAAGAAGGTAAACCTTTAACATAAATCAGACAGATACATCTGCTGGAAAACCAACTTCAACTGGAAGACTGAGAATGAAAACCAACAGGAACAAAAAAACTCAATCCTCCAAGAAACTCTTATTCTCAAGGAGACACTAAAAAGTAAAATCGTCCACTCAGTCGATAAATTCTTCTTTATTGACAGAAAAACTGGTATAGTTGGGCCACATTCACAATAGGTGCTGCCTGACTGTTCTCAAGTATAAACTCACACTAGCCGAATAGGGGAGATCATGGCTCCCTTCATAAGCTTCTCTCTATAAATTCCCAAATTCTCACCTCCATATAAATACGATCTCTAAGCTGACGAGGCATGTGCCTTTCATCTGGAAAAAGCAGAAGCTCATATGGCTTGCCAGCTGCAATGAGCGAGTTTATGAGCCTCGCGGTGTGCCTGAAGTGCACATTCTCATCGATCATTCCATGGATAAGCAGCAGCTTCCCTTTGATTTTGTGCACATGATGCATGATCGACCCATATTCATAGGCATCAGGATTTTCTTTAGGCAAACCCATGTATTTCTCGGTGTAGAACGTGTCGTACCCATCCCATGAAGTCACGGGGGCGCCTGATACTGCACAGCAGAAAGTCTCAGGAAACCTTGCCAGGCTCATCGCCGACAGGAAACCCCCGTAGCTCCAACCATAGAGGCCAATATGACCCACTTTGGCAAGGCCTTGCCTTACAAGCCACTCTGCACCAGTAAGTTGATCTTCTGCATCTATATGACCAAAGTTGTGCTTCAGATGGCCTTCGAATTTCAAACCTCGTCTTGCGGTCCCTCTGTTATCTAGCTGCCAATAGAAAACAGCAACCATAGATTGAGCTGGCAGATGTAGTGACAACCATGACTACAATATGGTAAATAGAGCAAGGGTTGATATGTAACAGCTAGATATTTCTTAGGGCACCTGTAAAACCGACCTACATTCATGGTATTCAACTAATTACTCAATTAAAGGACACAATATACATGCTATAATTACCAAATAGCTTATTTTTCAGAGGAACCTAGAATACGTTTGACCAACAAAACACTGAACCTAGACTATATACACAGAAAGATAGTAGTTCATATGCTTCCCTGAAAAGCACAAGTAAAAGATAGTAGTTCATATGCTTCCCTGAAAAGGGCAAGTCCTAGAAAGAACTTATTTTATAAAATACACTAATAAAACATACAATCAGCCTGTATAAGTTTGTGTATACTGACACAAACTGATACTTTTGTCCTGAAAATTTGGGGAGGTAAAAAAAAGGTCAAAATGCAGGTTGGACAAAAAAAAAAAAAATCTAATCAAACATTTCAATGCAACAAATGAGACTTATGTCTTTGTTAAATGGTTCACTGAAACAGATACCAAAACTAAAATATGACCTGGTTGCCAAGTTTTGACTTGATACACTGGAATTTATTTCGAGAGGTACAATATGGTGATGTAGACCCAAATAAGGATTTTCAGAAAGCCATTCACTCTAGGTGCAAGTCAAGAAGACCAGGGAGTGAGTGCTTCCACTAATGTGTGCTGACACTTTTATAAATAATCCTAGAACTTGGTTTGACTTGCTGAAATTGTGCGACGAAAATAATTGGAACTTCATTTACCTTGTTGGAATTATAGGTTTGGTTGTTGTCGTGATCTTCGTAACACTTTTGAATTTGTTATTTGAGTTAATGTAGTTATGAGGACTTATTACAACTTAAGCCTACACAAAGGGCCTATCTAATGTAATTCAGCACAAAATGATTTTAAAATATGTATTATCATCTATTGTCCTCTTAAATCTCTCCTCGTCTTATGTCTCTAGTCTCCTCACCTCTTCTACCCTCTCATCTCCTTCCTCTGCTCCTCTTCTACTCTCTTCCCTTTTTCCTAGTAGTTCTGAATCATAAGGTATTTAATAATTAAGGAGGTCTTTCCAAATCATCGCTATCTCGGTCATGCATAATGGATTATACACAAATTTCCTATTGTTTTTCAAGCCATTTGAATTATTGTGCATCACAACTTGTGAATAAGACTATAGATGATATAATATAACCTTGCAAAACAAGTTCGTATCGAAACAAAATTGTTGGCACAATGACATCATGTGACAACTATTCTTTGAGCATTATGTGTTGCCTTTTCATCATCATATCATGGTCTTCCCCACAATAAATGCTCATCTATGACCAGATTGCAATGATGAACCATACAGGGTTTCTTCTATTTCTTCAACTTCAACATTTCACAGACAATTTCTGTCATGTAAGTCCTACTTGGTTTGCTGTCACAAATTTTCAGTCTTAAGGACATTGGAGTGCTTCAGATCCAATTCCTTTTCAAGTATTCATGTCTCAACTTCATTGATCACATTTCCCACAGCATTTAGACTACCGAAGAAGATTAACCAAGAAATTCTCATAAAGGTTAAGTTCAGTGTGCTCCTTCAAATTTTAGGCATAAAGAAAAGATGTTGAATTTATAATTAACAGATGAAAAAAGATAAAAGGATACGTTCGAAGAAATTAAGTCATCATAAGTATTTCAACAGTTCAACATTTTTAAGTTATTCTTTGAACTCCAAATCCATTAACACCGCCAATGTCGGTCCTAAGCCCAGATAAAAAAGGTGGAGGATTGCGTTAGGTCACCGACGACCAGAGTAAAACTATTTCAGATCTCATGAACATGGATCTTAACTGACGGCAAAAGATATATGTAGCCGACCCCATATAGTTGAGACTTATGACTTTGTTGTTGTTGTTTGAACTTCGAATCCATTACTTGCAAAATCAAGAGTTTTGACATAAGATGGCAGCCATATCAACTTTTCAATGTAATCTCAGTCACTCGTGAGATCCTATGTCAATTTATTATAGTTGAATTTAGATGGATCATATGGTCACATGTAGTCTCAGCTGCAAAAAACAGTAAGGTTTGATGCAGACATAGCAAATTATATGTTGTCTAAGCTGAAGCATTATAAGACGAACATGAGCTTTACATCACAAAATTTTCACAAATTTCAATGAAATAAGAATTTGATACATTTAACTTATAGATCTCCTCAAATGGTTTTGATCATATTAACCTGAGAATTCTTTGAAATTGTCAATGAACATTACAAAGAACCCAACAACTTCTTCAATCAGAAAATACTATCCCAACTGACCAACTTTGTAAGAACTTAATTATTTTTTGTTCTAGTATTCCCATATTTAAGTTCACTAACTCCATCTCCCTTTGTAATACCCTGGCTAAGTCCACATTAGTGGGAGAACAGTGGGATATAAATGGGCCTACTAGTATTAACTTGGTCTTACATTTTGGGCCAATGGTTCTGGCTCAACAAGTTAATGGATTATTAATCCCGTTAGATCAAATCGTGACAAATGATACCAAAGTCAACATAGTAGTGAGAATGATGAGAGATTCAAGTAGGAAAAGGCTATCTATGGATGAGATTAGAGGGTATATCATGATATAGAGGCACCATTGAGCTAGGTCACATGTGCACCATCTTATGATCTGATTTTGAACTATGATAGTCTTGATGAGGATGTCAAGTCATTAGATTGGGGAGTTTGTTATATTTGGTTCAGTCCATATCAGAAGTGGCAAAATAATGGAATATTCTTACAAGGACCAGATGGTCCGACTACCATTGACTTGAGCCGTCTAGGCATTTATGGATGAAGCTCAACAAGTTAATGGACTCGTCATCCCATCAAACAGGGTCATGGCACCCTACCCACCCTACCTTTTGACCATTATGAAATATAAGCAAAAAGTCTCTTGCACGATAAAATACCATATATGTCCTAAACCCATTAAGGAATTCATATAATTTAAACAATACTGCATAACTAAGTTAAGCAAGCCAAGGTGAAATCAACAAGCCATTTTAAAGATGCTAAACAATATAATCGAGCATGAAGATTAGGTAAGGCTTTTTAAAAATGAAGATGTGAAATATTGGACACAATGCTTGTAGAACAAACATGTTCAAGCGATCCAAACCTTATCCCACTAGTAGGTATGCTTCTTCAAAGCAATCACTGATAAATGTTGAGAATGAAATTTAACAAATCAAGCATATTGTGTTGCAGTTTTTGGACCTGAACACACAACTAAGAGAAAATAGTAACCAAAATTACCTTCCACACTAAGATGCCCTTATTTCGTAGGTATTGAGCTCTCATGTCAACAGTATTTATCCATGAATCAACTACAAGCTGGACGCTTGGACCACCATAAACATTGATTAACGTTTTATATGGTGGCGGCCCAAATTTGCTTGCATCAGGCTTGTATAAAGTCCCATATAGGACAGTACCATCTTTTGCAGATATTTGCACAATCTCCGGTGACAAAAGTTGCAGCTTTCTAAAATGTGGAATGCTTAAAGGCTGCTCATATAAAGGTGCTATTATACTTCCATCATGTAATGAACAAAGTATTACTCTAGGTGGAGAGTTCAGAGAATCATAGACATCGACAAACCTCTGCATCTGATGATCGAGAATCACTGCATGTCTCCCACTGCCATGAGTCAACCTCCTTGGCAGTTGCAAGGGATGATTCCAATCTGGAAATAGGCTTGTGCAGTACAAGTTGGATTCTAGTGGGCCATCCATGGTGCCAGTGAAGAAGAGAAGACCTGCATTTTCATTTACACCAGCAATTTGTTCAACCATCCAATTACCCTGGGTGATAGGTCCTAAACAAACTCCATTCTTATCATGAAGGTACAAATGTCTAAAGCCGGTTTTTTCACTAGCCCAAATGAAACCACCAGACAAATTGTTCACTCCTTTGTCCAGAGGTGTCAAGCAATCATGCAAATTTATCCATGTACCCTGTTCTTCCACAAACAAAATTACTTTCTTTCCAGTCTGAATATCAAACTTAAGAATTTTTAATTTGGTCTGGGATCTGTTGAGAACCTGAGCTACAAGAGAATTGTCAGGCATCCAATTCACTCTGGCTAGATACTCTTCAGCACCTCCAGCTTCATCCTGCACTCCGCAAATAAGATCCATCCAAGTAACCTCTCCTCCGGAGGCAGCAACAACTCCAAGTCGAACTTTAACATTAGATGCTCCAGCAAATGGGTATGCATGGTCTTCTTGTGCATCTGAACCAACTGACTTTTTTCCTTCGTGCATAATTCTAAAAAGAGGTATCTCTGATGAATCAACTTCAGCAAATGCAATATATTTGCTATCGGGAGACCACCAGAATCCATTTTTCCTTTCCATCTCTTCCTATACCCAAAAGGTGTAATTCAGTAAATAAGACATTGATTTACAATGCAGTGACATCCAAGCAAATATATAACTACAATGAGAGGATAAGGCTATACCTGTGCTATGTATTCAGCAAGACCATGAGTCTGAAAACAAAAAACAGATAGGACGGGTTAGACATTACACATGAAAATAGGCCACTAAAAGATTCAGGCATATAATAAATTCTTTACTAGATGCTAGGTGTACATAAAAATATATATGCACATAAAACTATATATGCTCAGATAAATTTTGTCAATTTTGGAATATATATATATATATATATATATATATATATATATATATATATATATATATATATATATATATATATCAGCTTGTTGCCTATGAAATAATCAGATTTATATTCAATACTGAGAAATACTATACAAGTGCAGAGCGACAAAATTTGTTTAATGCCTGCTTTTTGCACCCACATACAAAAAATTCAAAAAGCTAACTCCCAAATCGGCTAAACAATTCAGGTAAAGATATGTTTCTGATATATTCTTTTGTCATGCTTGCTTTCTTTATGGAATTAGTACCATGTCTGATTTCTATTACTCAAAGAGACTCTTTCAACAACATCAACACACATTCAAATGTGTTTACAGACCATAACGAGATCAAAACAAAGTATTTGATGATACTTTGTTTGCTTCAGCATTCTCAGATAGGCTGGTGGTAAAACTTACAATGTAGGGAATGATACTCTTTCAACAACATCTACACACATTTTCTGATTTCTTCTAAGTATTTTTCATTTTTCAGTATTAAAATCCAAAAGAGACTGGACCAACCTTGATGTGCAACTACTGTTCAGCTTCAATCATTTAGCCTTATCTGTTCAAAAAGCTAACTTCTCCACTCGGTTGAATATTATCTTCTTTGGCATAAAGTAATGATTCATTTAGACATTTGGGTCACAAATTACGTGGCACAAAACATGATCTATGGTCATAATGCCTGAAGATACAGAGGTTCTCCAGCTACCAAAACAAAACAATAAACTTTAGTCATAAAGGTACCACTAACAAGAAGCAAACGCTTATCAGAACAAGGAAGGTCATCAAAACATAATACATTACATAAATGAGAAATGAATCTCACCATTCCATTTTCCTTTGCACCAAAAGTCAACTGCTTAGGCTGCCCCTCTGATAAACTTAAAACATGAAGCTCATCCTCTCTAACATACGCAAGCATGTTTCCATCCGGAGACAGATGTGGGTCAATTATTGGTGAACTAGAACGACACGGCAGCTTGAGCTCTGGCTCCGTATCACATATTTCCTGTAAATAGATCTGCCAGAAAAGAGAACATTCACAATCTCTCTCACCGTAGACAAGAAAGTTAATCATCCATAGATGCAGCAGCGAATAGTAAATCGAGTTATAATAATATAGCGAAAATAAGACAAAATTTTCACTACGCTAAACCCAGGGACCAACGAAGCTAATCAAGAAATAGCAGAGACAACAGATAAGAGCAGAAAGCAGACCCCAGTGGGCAACGGCACCATGATGGTGTGCTTCCCCGAAAGGGACCTCGCCTTCCACTCATAGCGCGTGACACCTAATCCCCGCTCTCTAGACCTCTCTCTCCTCAGCTTCTCCTCCTCGGAGAGATTGCACTCGTCAAGACCCCCTCCGTCTGGCGGGCTAAACACCAGATCCCGCCGCCGAGAGGCGACGTCAAAGGCAAAGACTTTCCTGTAGAGGGTGCCATCGGGGCTGAACAGGTACGAGATCAGGCGGTCGTCGGGGCTGAAGGTGATGGAGGAGGGGACGACGTAGCCTGGCAGCGGGTACTGAACGATCTCCTCCACGGGGAAGAAGGAGGATTCATTGTTGGCGTCGGCGAGGGGCATCTCCGCCTCGCAGTGGCGCGGCTTCTTCGCAAAGACCTTCTCGTCGTCCTCCGCGGCCGCGGGTGCATGCATCAGAGGGGGCGTGTCGCCAGCGGAGAAGGGGCCGGGAGGCCACCGGAACACCACGAAAGGTGGCGGGTCTTGGCTGGAGGAGGACGGAGGGGCGGCGGAAGCCTAACCCTAAGGGGGATGGGATCGGACCGGGCGGGCGATCGGATCGCGTGGGGAGGAGGAGGAGATCTAGCGATCCTCTTCCGGCTATCCAAGCCACGTTTTGGGAACCAACAATGCGCCTCATTTTACAGCTTCATCCTCAACGAATAATGATTAGAAATTAAGTCCCTTAAAAGAATTATATCGTCATGTTAGACATATATACTAAAGTATATATCATAATCAATAAAATTAAGTTTGTTTTTTTTTTTTTTTTTTTAGTGGTCTAGTTTTTAATTTTTGAGTCGAATCGAAACGTAGTGAACCAAACCAAAGAAAACTACATAGAAGACCGACTCGAAGAAATCTTCCCATCGCCAACCAATAATGCCTATGTGCATTCCCTGAAAACAAAAAGTTCTCTCCAACTAAAAAATAAGAAGCTCTCCAGGAAAATAAAAACCAACCAACTTTTTTTCGATAATTTGCTCCATCTTCATCGACACATGGCATCATTGAGGAAATGCCATTATAAGCAGAACTAGAGAATTAAAGCATAATATTTCCCTTTGTTAGGATAAGGGATGCTAAAGCATTTGCCATAGAACAAGCCTACAGAGCAAGTGTTCAACGACTAATATTTACTCACATCATAATATTTCCCTTTCTAACTTAAAAGTCTCTTGGAAGCTGCGCAAGAGCATATATCAACGATGTTTAGTCATGTCAGATGAAGGACCGATGATAGTTGTCATAAGAGAATTTAAGTTTAGACAACTATAAACAGGGTTAAGCCTTAGTAAACTATAAATAAGAGCTTGCAAGCCCAAAGTCACCCAAAGTCATCTAAAGACTGCTTTTATAATATTTTTATGTTCTTTATTATCTTTTGTAATTTTCAGCAATAAACCTTACAAGATTTTCTTTCATTTAATCCTCGGGGGATTCTTATCACAACCCAGGCCTATCAATTTCGTTTGATCCAAACCACTGACTAAAATACTTAAGCTGAAATTGATAGTAATATACTCTTAATCTTACTTATTTTCAACGTCAAACTAATCAAGGGTTTTACAATTCTTCTCTTCATCTAATTTAAATACCTCTTCCAATACACCATCTCTATCACTCATATTTTTTTTCTTCCAGGTCTAGTCTCTCAACTCCGTCATCCACTCATCCCTGCTATGTTGCTTCGTTGCCTCATTGTAACCTTAAATTGTCATCACATCAGTCACACCTAATGTTGCAACCCTTGCATTGCACGACCACCAATATCCTAATTACTTCCTCCTCACCCTTTCTGTTATCTATTTTCCTTTGGTATAGTCATAGTCCATAATTCATGCTAACTTCAGGCAATGATGCTTCTGTCATTTAAGTTGAATTGAAGAGGCAACAATGACAAAGACAAATAGTAGCAACCAGAGGCTATGCTTTCTATTATCTTTTAGTCCACACTATAGGTTTGTGGTGCAGAATTCTCAGTCTATCCGTTCATCTTTGTTAACTACCAAGGGATCAAAATCCCCAGCTTGGCCTAGTCTAAGGTCAGATTTGGTTAGAGGTGCCCGTATTGCAGGTTAATTTGGTTGATTTTTAGGTGGCATAGAAGTACGAAGGTAAGGCTTGTGATGGCTTCTAATTAGATACAACCCACCATTACTAAAAAAGTGTTTCATTACCAGAAAGAAAATGTTGTAAATTAACAAGAAGTTTGATTCATAAGCTATTTAAACTCATGATACTAGCACAAAGGGGAATTTTCTGATAACTTCTAAAATACCTAATAACATAGCTTAAGTTAAGAATTTCACAATACATAACAACAAGGTCCAATGATGAAAGAAAAAGTTCATAAAATTGTAAACATATTCAGCAAAAAGTTAAGAAGCTACATGAATTTTCTTACCTAGACAATTGCACAATTGAAAGTGGTACAGAGCTGGAGAAGAGCAGCTTGATTAGCCGGATCCACGCACTTCTCAATCATTGTCCTGTACCGACCTGGATAACTTGCTGAAAGTCTAGACAATCATGTCACCAAAAACTCCTTTGGATCCCTTATCTCCTTCAAAGGGTCTTCCTCCTTCTTCCCACCATAATGAAGACGAGCAAAGGCTGTTGAGAAACCCAATGTTTCAAGAATATCAGCCTCGCCATTTTTCAAGTTTCCCCTTTGTATTGATCTGGTTGAGCAAGCAAGATGATGATACTATCAAGCATCTTTCCCCAGAGCTCACTGAATGAGGGATCTAGAAGGACTGGGGATGCGCAAATAAGTCTTGTTGCAGCCACTGATGCCAGCCTCATTTCAGTGGCTCCTGAAATCAGCTTCAAATTAGGAATCCAAAATGGTTGAAGGATCTGCATGAATAAGCCATTCTGAAGAGAATCTATGGACTCCACGAGAATACTGGGACCATGCTTGACCAAAATCAATGACATGAATATTACAAAAGAATTTACAAACTTTGCTACACGCCTATTCTGCAACCGGGTGAAAATTGCATTCCATATATCTCTAAAGTATGGTGCTACAATTTCACAGCTGAGATTCTCCGCCACAGTATTGAGCATATAAAAACCCAGTTCTTCGGTTCTGGAAGCAGAAAGAAGACCTATGGATATCTGTACAACCTGATGCAATCTTCCCTCATCTTTGAGTTCATTGGGAACCTTCTGCAAATAGGCCTGCAGCAGTCGAACCAATGCAGGGACATTTCCTGACCTCTTCCAATTTTCTGGTGACAGAAGCACATGGAATAGCTGCATGTAATTATCAGAAAGTGGTGGCTTACTCATTTCAACAAGCTGGGCAAATATTTGGAAGGCATATGGCCAGAACTCGGTCACGTCATCAACTAAAATTTTCCAGAGGACTGGGAACAGGCTTGCGTCAAACACTGGGATAAGTGCCTGGTCTTTCTCACCAGACCTGCCAATCAGTGCAGCAATTGACTCGAAGACGTAGTCCTTGGGTACTTGCATACCTCCGAGAGCACAAATGCCAGACGACAAATGCAATGTGCAGCAACCTCACTGTTGAGGTTGCTGATACCAAGAGTTCTCATGATGCACTTGTATGGATTCTCCTGTGACTCAGGGAACTGCAATGCGCTGAAGAGATTGGTCATCAGTTGTGGCAGAAAAAAATTGACATCCAATGGACCATATCGAGGAGTCAAAGTAACCACATCTGACCCAGACACTGTTACTCTGTCCTTCGCTAGCAACAGCTTCTCAATACAGTTTGCGGCATATGAATGGACCACATTTGATTCAGACATCAGGAACCTTGCCAAATGGGGCAGCAGAGCCATAACAGCTTGCTTAGGTATCTGATCACGGAAAACTGTAAAGAACTTTAGTGCACCAGCTTTCAGCATTGGGGCAGCATTCACGTCCTGCTCCTGCAGCTAAGGAAGAATGACCGAGGTGAAGAAGCTCTCCACATCCACAAGGTAACCACCACTGCTGCCAGCCTTTGGAGCAAGCGCAACCACAAGATAAATTGCACTGTCCCTTCTCCTTCCAGTTATCGCCTGGGTTGACAGCATAGACCTTCAGCATTTCCTGTATCTGCATTGACACCGATGTCGTAACCTGTTCCTTGTAATTCAAGGCGATTCCTTTCAGGAGTTCACATGCAATTCTCCTCCTAGTATCAATATCACTGCCCTCGATATCCCTCCTAACGTACTCAATGTAATTCATCTCGAACAGCTCCTCGTCCTCCTCACGGAGCCGGATGTTAGGGAACACGATGCTTGAGCATATCCGCTGGAGTACCTCAGGGCTGCCGAACAGTGAGTGGTGGACGCTAGTACTGACCGTCGTCAGGAATTTGATGGCGGTGACAGTGAGCTGGTCACGTGACGGCGAAGAACCTGGAGTCAGCAGCGGTTTCCACACGGTAGACGCGAAGTCATTGAGGTAATCCTTGAACTCCTCCTCATTCTTCTCCTTGTAAAGCTGGAGGTTCTCGCACACGGAGGCCCTAAGGGCGTCCAAGGTGCCCTCGCCCTCGGCCTCAACCGCAGGCGAGTAGGCAGTACCAAGGTAGGCCAGGAACTCGGTCATCCACTCGCGCATGTGTTCCTCGAAGAACTCAGGTAACTCGACGGAGTTGAGGGAGTGGAAGATATCGCAGCAAAGGCGCTGCGAGTCGAAGAGCGGGCGGAGAGTATCAGGAGGGCCAGCGACATTTGCAGCGATGAGCCGCGAGGTCCTGAGGAAGACCTCAAGTAGGGGGGCAGCGAAGACATCGAGGCAGTACTTGAGGTCAAGACGAAGGGCGTTGTTGTCAAAAGAGATGCGGAACTTGGAGAAGAGGGAAGCGACGAGCTCGGGGAGGAGGGCGGGCCAGGACTGGGGAAAGTCGTGCGAGCTGACGACAGCGAGGGCTTCAGAGAGCTGGGGCTGGACGCGGGGCAAGGCAGCGAGCATAAGGGAGACAAGGACGGACTTGACCTGCTCCTTCTCGGGGGCGGAGATCGGGGAAGGAGAGGGGTCCGGAGGAGGACAGGGGCTCCTCGGCGGCGCCGGCGGGGGAAGGGGCCCAGCGGGAGCGGAGGTGATTCTTGAAGTGGACGGCAGCGGCGAGTCGGATATCGTCGTCGACGGAGGGGGTGGCAGCGAATTGGAGAAGGGCGAGGGCAAAGCCGGGGCGGTCGGCGGCGGCAGCGAGGGAGCACTCGGCGGCGCGGCGGGGTTGGGGATCGCGCGAGAGGGATTGGAGGAACCATGACGCTAGGGTTTCAGTGCCGATGCCCATTGGAGGACGATTCAGGGACCGAACCGATCGGCCATGAAAGGAGGAGTCGAAGGCAGAAGTAGAGAGAGGAGAAGTGCCGGTAAAACCAAAGCAATACCGATTTGAAATGGAGCGACGAGGCCGCGAGGAGGTAAAAGAGTGTATCAAATTGGGGAAGGAATTGCTCATTCAAGTATTTGATATACATACTTATTTTCGAGTATATCAAATTCCCCAACAACCAAAGCAATTCCCTTCTTTTCTCCCGTTTGAGAATATCATATTTATGATTTAAATTTTTAATATATATATATATATATATCTAAATTAGTAAGCTAATAAATATATTATAATTGATCTGATGATTTAGAATATATAACTATATTAAAAAATTATAATCAATTTATAAAATCAATACCGTCCAATTAGATTTTTAAAAATAATTTATTTATATGAAATGATTGTATTTTGATCATTTGGGGACTTCTTATTTCTTTGGGTGATTTTAATGAGTAGAATCATAATTTTCTTTTTTTGTCTCCAAAAGAAGGGTTTGGTTATTAAATAATTAAAAAGAAAATGTGGTTGGTTTCTTAGATCCTTCATAGTCTACTACTAACTATTTTGAAAGATCGAAACTATCTTCTATAGTGTAAAAGATAACCTATACATATTATTATTCGTACAACTTCTGCATATGTTCATGTTATGAATATTCGAACTAGTCTGAAGGAAGTCACAGAGGAATGTTAGATTCTTCTAACTTGGGCTACACCTAAAAAATTGGGTGGGTAAGATATGTTATTAATGAATGGATGTTATGATGCTAGATATTTGCTGAAGTCTAAGTGATGAAATAAGTCTTGTCTTTTGGTAGGTGTAATTTTATTCTTTAGATTATTAGATTATGTGATCTTTTATAATTAGATAAGATATATAATATAACTAATTAGATTGTAATGAAAGATATAGATTAATAAAAAAGAAGTTTATATTATAATATGATTCTTTAGGGGATGCCTTAGAGAAACTCTCATAATAATTTATTCTAAATCCTCTGCTCTCACCTATAAATAGATAGAATTAAATAACCTATAAATAGATAGAATTAAATAACGTATATCACAAATGATGCAGCTGAGATATTATATTTTCTCTCTCAACCTCTATGAACCATCAATGTATGTATCTAAGGAGAATCTAGTTCTCCTTGTAAATTATAATGATTTTGAATCTAAAAATGGTGTATTTGCAAATCACACATAGATCATTTTACATCAAAAGGTATGCATCATAAAATCGATCTAATATTATTTGATTTTAATCCTAATATAAAATATTATTTTCGTATTATATATAATATTTTTTATGTTTACACATATAATATAATAGATGGCTATTAAAAGATAAAGAACTCCTGGCTATCAAATATGGAATGAAGTAAGCTTTGGTTATAGAATATC
Organism: Musa acuminata AAA Group; assembly: GCF_036884655.1. NCBI lineage: Eukaryota > Viridiplantae > Streptophyta > Magnoliopsida > Zingiberales > Musaceae > Musa > Musa acuminata. Next base: position 31,045,550 of record NC_088328.1, on the reverse strand, counting down.
GCATTTGGAATTGAATCGGACACTTAGATTATATATCATTAAAATCCTCAATAATAAGGATAACCTATCTGGCTTTTTTTTTTGGCTGAATTGTGTGTGTAACATACTTAACATTGGTGAGTTATTCCAGGATCATAAATTTTGTCATGTTTATTGTGAGGGAAACATGAGTGCTACTTAGCATATTTAGCTACCACCTTTAAATCATCATCTTGCATTTAGAGCAAGTCTTGGTTACCAAAATTTGATAGATTTTGTGCTGTATTAGAAAATTGAAGTAATACATCTCTTTCTTTAAAAAAACCATTTATATATAGGATAATTTTTTGAAAAAATATTTAGTTTTAAAAACTTCTAAAAATATATATTTTTTTAAAAATTATAGAATATTTTTTTAAATAATAATTATCATCTCCACCTTGTGATAAAGCATATTTTGGGCCCAAGACATGTCACAACCGATGCCACACGCCAAGTCAGAATCCGTACCAAAATGCTCTTCAACATGTCCCGTCCCGAGAGCTCGGGGCGGTGCCGTCTGACGTCGCTCCGCACATCCCGAGACGGTGCCCAGTCAGAAGTGTCGTCCCATCCCTCGAGGATCAACGGCCACGTCGAACCCGCATGCAACCGACTCTCGTACAATAGTATAAAAGCCCATGGCCGACATCCGGTCAGGGGGAGAGGAAAAAATAAACAATCAAACCCACAACTGACTTGTTCATCGGAGGGGTCAAAGTCAGAAATCACCCGACGAAGATCATTTTTGCAGGTAAACGATCACCCGTGAGTCACGAGCATTTTAACTCAGGGGTCGCCATCCAGTGCGCAAGGGAGAGCTGCCAACCAGCCCGGAGACTGACAAACGCCAATAAGCACCCATTCCCGAGGACACGACCATCTCGTCATTCGGCTCAGCCGACATAGAACTCCCAATATCAACCCACTGGGCCATGCTGACTCACCAATCATATCATATTTGTTCACCAACACCCTGCATCATCATTGTTTCGTATTTATCGTAACCTTCTTTCCTCTTTGGCTAGTCGAATCTACTATTGCCCCTGTCTTCACCTTCGACCTCAGTCGAACCGGTCACTTCACTCTCATCATCCTCAACACTAGCGGTTAGGATTATTCTCCGTGATCCTTGCACAAAGAAAGAGAAATGGGTGCAAGGATCATTACCACCTTCGTTGCCCTCGTTGGTCCCATCAAACTTATCGTTACCTTCGCACCCCCTCCTTCCTCGCACGAATGGGCGAGCACTATGAGTCCCAAGGTGCACGAGGGTGGGCTTATGCTGCAGGCGAGGACAGTGTCGATGAAGCAAAGGGTCTAACGAGAATAGGGATTATATATATATATATATATATATATATAAAATAATAATAATAATAATAATAATAATAATAATAATAAATAATAAATAAAATAAATAATAATAATAAAATCAAGGTTCCTTCTCTATCTCCGATTGCGTGTGAATTTGTAATAACCTCGGAAATAAAACGGCCTGCCTGCATGACTCCCTCGACCGAAGCCTCCGATTTCTTCGGCTTCCGGTTGGATGATTCCCGTCCCCGATCCCAACCCCATCTTCTACGCCTGCGTCGCCCACGGCACCGCCATCCTCGCCGAGCTCTCCACCGCCGATCTCCCCCCGGACCTCGCCGCCCAGTGCCTCGCTGCCCCGCCTCGCTTCCACCGCCACTACTCCCACACCACCGGCGGCCGGATCTACGCCTTCCTCATGATCGACCCCCTTGTCTTCTTCGCCATCTCCGATGAGGCTATCCTCGGCAAGCCCCACACCCTCCTCTTCCTCCGCCGCCTCCGCGATGCCTTCTCCTCGTCGACCGCCCTCCGACGCCGCGCCACGGCCGTGGGAGGCGACGGCTCCGACTCCCTCCCCCACCTCTGCCTCCAGGAGGAGTTCCTCCCGGAGCTCCGCGGCCTCGTGCACTCAGCCCCCTCCCTGGACGAGGAGCCGCCCCCACCGGCCTCTAGCCCTCAGCCGTCGGAGTTCGACGAGGACCACAAAGCGAGGGAGAAGAAATGTGGGAAGGGGAAGCGTAAGATGGTGATTTCGGCCGGCAATCGCGACATTGTTGATTCCGACCCTGGAAATGGTGGGTCGAGAATGGTGCATAAAGTGTGGCGGCAGCACGTTCGGGCAATAATCCTCATCGATCTCGTGGTGTGTTGCCTCCTCCTAGGGGTTTGGGTATCGATCTGTAAGGGTTTTGAGTGCATCACCAATTGAAACCCACTTCGATTCACTTGCCCCCGATCTGTGTTCCGTTATTGAGAGAACATGGCGTATGCTGGTGGTCCAGTGAGCTTCTCCAGGACATACTTCGAGATGTATGGTAACATTCTGTTCTATTCCGGCTCTTTAGTGTGTATATCTCTGGTCTGCAATGTTGAGCTTATTTGCAATTTAGCTGCCTTTGTGTATGTTCTGATTTTTTTCCTTTTCCATCCCTCGTCGTGTCCCTGTTAGTTCTTCATCTATACAAGTGCCTTTGTGAATTCAAGAAATTTATAAGACATTGACAATTCTGCTGATAATTTGATATGGCCTTGAGTTCCTTGGTTTGCATGAAAGCTTTATCTGATGTTTCTGGAACTGTTTTCCATAGAAAATTTTGTACATTTGGTTTAGATGTACTTTGCTTCGGTAAAAATTCATCAATCTTGAGTTTGGAGACAAGCGTGCAACATGTCAACTAATTAAGAATGTGTATGAAGGAGTTTGTAGAAAGTTTATTTAATCTAATACTAACAAGTTTGTCTTATTTTGTGATTTTAAGGTTGACTTAGCCTTGGCTGACAGGCCCGTGTAATCTTTGAAAGTTCGATCGTGATGGGATAGATTCATTGCAATTAGTGGTCTTCAACGAGGAATTTCTAGTTATCGTGAGTCATTACGTCCCTGCCCTTTGTACACACCCGTCACTCCTACGAATTGAATGGCCTAGTAAGTGTACAGATCACAGCCAAAAGGGACTGCACTCATGACTTGACAAAGTCCCATGAGGCAATTATTCCATATGAAGCAACCCCTTAATTATCCATCATAATACTTGGAAGATTAATATTCTTGATCAAGAGAGAAAAAAATGATTTGACTTATAATTATTTGAATACTTCATGTAGCAATAAAATTCGCATCTGACCAAAATAGCTAGCAAGTGTTTCTAGGATTTTTAACAAGTTATCCTAATTGAAATATTTTTATGCTTCATCTTAACTATCTGTGATGCTTGATTTAGATAATGTTGTGGTTCCCATCATCGTTTCTCATGTTCTTTGGCATTTGTGCTCCACTTTGGACCATGACTTGGTAGTTCACATTATAGCAACATCTGCTCTATGATCATGCATGTCAGTCATAATATCATGACGAGCATCTGCAAAACTCTCAAACTACTGCTGCACTTATTTTTCTTCCAATTTATTATCTGCATTACTTGGATAGTATGTGATGTTCATGATAGCAGATAACATTTCTAAGAATCTTAATTGATAAACTTATCTCATATATCAAGTGAAGCGTTTAGATCAATTGATCATAAATTTTAGCATTTGATTATCCTGTTAATCTGAATATCTAAAATCTGTTCACATATAAGAATACAGTTTATATTATTACTCCAAACTCCCACGGTAGTGACTAAATGTAAGGACAAAATTTGTCCAAGAATATCTAATAAATATATTGCACATGGCACCAATTTGACTTGATGTACTTGTCTAAGATCTGACTTGTTTCAACATATATATATAGTTATATACCATATATCACTATGGGTGATTCTACATCAAAATTTTCATTGTCAGTGACTATTTGAGATCGTGTATAGCTGAATTGTATGTAATCTTATCTAATTTGTCATAGAGTTTGACATTTTATTTCAATTTCTTCCTTCTTACTCTTACTTGTAATTCCCAATTTATGAAATAGTTTCTTTAATGATCTCTACCTTTTTTTATTCTTTTTACGTCTTGTTGAACCTCATTTTTCTATTTGTTGTTATAAGATGAACTTGATGTAAGGCTTCAGTTGTGGTTAGGTCATTTTGTAGTATCTTTCTTTATGCAATAAATTCTAAATAAGCTTTGAAGTGGTAAGTTTATGTTTCTTTTTCTAAAGCTTCATTGTAAAATTTGAGGATTAGTTTGATGAAGAACTGAAATTAAGCTTATCATTAATCATATATACTACAAGGTTAGAGAGGGGTAAGCTGGATCTTTAACGTGATCCACTTTGCTTGGAAAATCAAGAGCTGCATGCATGTCTTTATTTTGCATGTATGGACGATTTGAGCACTGTTCTCTTACATGAAAACACACACACACACGGAAAGAGAGAGAAAAGGGTAAGCTGGATCTTCACTATGGAATTCGCTTTGCTTGGAAAAGAAAGAGCTGCATGCATCTCTTTCTTTTTCATGTATGGACGATTTGATCGCTTACATGAAAACAGAGAGAGAGAGAGAGAGAAGGGCGGGGGGGTGGGGTGGAGGTGTAAGCTGGATCATTACTATGGAGTTCGCTTTGCTTTTAAAAGAAAGAGCTGCATGCATCTATTTCTTTTGCATGTATGGACATTTTGAGCACTGTTCTCTGACATGAAAAAACACACACAAAGAGAGAGAGAGAGAGAGAGAGAGAGAGAGAGTGGAGCCAAAAGACGGCAAAGATTTTATTTTTTATGCAACACAGTAAAGTTCTATTATTTTGTTCCTTGTGGACATGAAGAGTCTCCTTAAATCATGTTAGTGATCCAGTATGGGAAATTTTTGGTGTTCCCCTAGATGTCTGCAGTAGAACTCAAAAAATATTATGTTATCTCCAATTCCAAGTTTGAACTTTCTTTGATATGTAGATTTGTTCTTTGTATGATTCATCTATCCTCAGTTAAGCATATGTTAAGCTAAATGAATTAAAAAGGGATAGTTGGTTTCTGAAAAAAAGGCAAATATGTAACTTAGGGAAGAAGAAAAGGCACTTCTGCCACTTTCTTTTGGCTGGAGACCTGGGACATCTATGTCTACCAAAGGAAAGGAATGTGGAATCAAATACTTACAGAAGTGGGAGAGAACTTGTGTTTTCTAATTTTGGCTAAAATGAAAGTTTTATCATCTTCTTTCTCTGTGCTTTTGTTTTGTATACCTTTTTAAGCTTAATAAATTTACTCTTGATGGAATTGGCAGTTAATTTGGAGACATTTAGTCCTCTCCTTCTCATGTTCCTGTACTACAACTGAAGTTATGTTTTTTATATTGAAGTTTCAGATATGTGCTTAATTTTAATTCACATAGCATGTAAGCCAACCCTTTTAAGGTAAGTTTGTACTATCACTTTTCATTTGGCTTGATATTTAAGAAGTTCATTGAATAGGTAAAAAATATCAACCAGCTGTCTTTGTCTTCAGTCAAATCATTTTGACATGAGAATGAATCTATTTGATGACAAAAAAGGAGAGAGGAAACACAGGCCTCAGTTTAGCTCCTCGAAGAAGGCTAATTAGACATTACCATTAGATCTTTTTAGTATCCTGGTTCTTAGATTTAAAAAATATATATTTAAATTATTATAGTTATGGAAGTAAAATATCTAGATCCATTTATTCTAATGTCATTAGTTTCATCAACGGAAATACGAAAACAATAGGTAAAAAACTAATTCCAACGTTCCAGTTGATGGTGGTGGCATACAACGTTGGTGGTGGCGGACAATGGCACTGTTGGGGGGCTGTGGGTGGTTGTTGTGGATGAGCTTCACTTGCGTCGATGTCGATGTAGTTGTAGAGCGACCCTTTAACCGCTTTGCATCTGCGTTGGCGTCGACGCAATTGCCGAGCGACAAAAGGGCCGCTCAGCATCTACGTTGGCATTGACGTAGATGTAGAGTAGCCACTCAGCAACTGTCGGCATTGATGCAAATGTTGAGCGGCGTTGGACTGCATTACGTCACTCTCTATTTGCATCGACATCGACGCAGTTGCCGAGTGACGAAAGGGTCACTAATGCATATGCTGAGCGGTCATTTCGTCACTCGACAATTGCATCGATACCGACGCAGATGTAGAGCGGCCAAAGAGCCGCTCACTGCATCGGCATAGACACAATTTCCGAGCGACGAAAGGGCCGTTCACTATGTCAGCATCAACGCAGTTGCAGAGCGACGAAAGGGCCGCTCAATGTGTCGACGTCGACGCAGTTGTCAAGTGCTGAAATGGTCGCTCACTTCATTGGAATCGACGCAATTGTCAAGCAGCGAAAGGGGCGCTCAGCATTAGCATCAACGTCGACACAGATGCAAAGCGCTGCATCTGTGTCGACACAATTGCCGAATGAGGAAAGGGTCGTTGATGTAGATGCTGAGCAACTGCGTCGACGGTCGATGCAGGTGTAGAGCGGCGAAAGGGCCACTCACTGCATCAGTGTTGACATAGATATAGAGTGACGAAAGGGACGCTCACTACGTCGGCGTCTACGCAGTTGTAGAGCAACGAAAGGGCTGCTCACAGCGTCAGCGTTGACACAGTTGTCAAGAGGCGAAAGGGCCGCCGATGTAGATGCCAAGCAGTGAAAGGGTCGCTCACTGTATCGGTGTCGATGCAGTTGCAGAGCGGTGAAAGGGCTACTCACTGTGTTGGCGTTGACGTAGTTGTAGAGCGACGAAAGGGCTGCTCGACATCTGCATTGGTAGCTCTTTCATCGCTTGACAACTGTGTCGACACCGATGTAGATACAGAGCGACGAAAGGGCCGCTCGGCAACTGCGTCGAGCGGCACCCACATCTCGTCATTGCTCTCCTCATCTACAATAGCCACTCGTGTCTCCTAACGACATCGTCATCCACCACCATCGACGCTGTTTGCCACCACCAATGGGAACGATTGAATTTATTTTTTTATCTATTATTTTTGTGTTTTCGTTGGTAAAACCGACGACGTTAGGATAAATGGACATAGATATTTTACTTTCATAATTATAATTATAAGAGTTTTAATACAAATTTTTTAAGTCTAAAACCAATGAGATTTAACTTGGGGGGGGGGGGGGGGGGGGGTGTTTAAGTAGCCCCTTCAAGTTGTAATTGTTTAAGGAAAAAAGGTGACGAATTACTAAATTATTAAAAAAAATTGTGCCCTTTCTTTTAAAGAGAAGAAGATTATGAAGCAGGAATAAAGAAAGCACAGCCGCAAAATTAAGTAGTGGAACGGCATAAAAGAGTACATATATTACCTAAACTTTCTCTATTTCTTTGCTCTTTGCCGCGTTTCTATCAATATGCTTCTTTAATCCTACAGCAAATGATTATATTTGCAAGACAGGTTTATTTAATATGCTTTTCTTTTTCTTCAGAAGTTGTTAATGCTACAATTTTTTTGTTATGTCCGTTGTGTGTGTTACATAGACACAGTTGGATGGAATTGTTATCCAGATAGTCCAGGCAAAATGCAATACACCTTGCTTCTTGTTATTTTTGATCGCTTAATTGGTTCATGATTATTTTTGGAAGCATAATATCCAAGTCTGATCAGTTGAATCAGTGACAGGTAGACAAAAGTAAAGCTACTATCCATGTTTTTATGTATTGTTTGTTATATGTGAAAAACCATCACATACATTTGGATTATCAGAGTTGTAGCTGTAGGATAGTAAATGGTAAGAAATATATGCTAAATTCCTGAATTTTGCTTTGTCAATCTGTTGGCACTAATTAGTTTTTCAAAATAGAAAGACCGTACATGCAGCATATGTCCATCTAGACATAATCAATTTTATTGATCCTCTCTAGATCTCATATTAATGATTGTCTTGTCAATCTCATAGATCATTCTTATTAATCTTCCTCGAATCCCATATTAGTGAGTCTTATGCACTCAATTCGTCCTCTTGGGCAATCAATCTCATACAATCATTTTTTGAATGGAAGGCTTAAGACATTCCTGCAAAACCAAAACATTAATGAACTGATTTTAGTCGGATTAAGGGTTAGGGTTTTTGGACTAAGCCTTGATTGGCCCATTGCCATTGCCACTCCTATGGGTACATGACCATGTCAAAATGAGGCTAGGGAGCCATCAAACTCAAGAAACTTCTTGAACCATGCTTAGTCACTTCCCTGTGCTATCAACTACCATAATTCTGCACAGTACAATTGAAGGGCTTGCCCAACTTTTTATGTAGTTATTGCTTCCTTGGGACAAGCCAGTTAAGTTTGACTAAAATATCTTTGTCGAATGCTTTATGGTGAACAAAGATCATGAGTCAGAACAGAGAATCATGCTGGATTCCATATTTTTATGACCTCCTGATTCTGTCATTGAGCAACTACTTCCAATGATTTTTCACTTTGTTTGACAGACCACTTCCACCTGGACTTAAAGCAGCAGACAATTGTACAAGTTCTTCCATAATTTTATGGCCCAACCTGATGAGATGACCCAGTTAGGATGCACCAAACAATTGATGTATGGGCTCCCAAATATGAGATGGGAGTGAACCATGCTTTAATATTAATATAGTATGATTAATATTGGCTTAAGTATATCTAAATTCTGGTTGCATTCATGAGCAAAGACTAAGCCATGCTACTGTGGAAATGGTGCCTCTGTAATTGAATCAGCACATCAAACATGATTATACATGATTGACATCAGCTTACGTGAATATATACCTATCTGCCATGCTTGTCCCTTATCAACACACCGTAGAGGGAAAAGATGCATTCTGAGAGGGGTAGGAGAGGCTTAGGTTGGGGAGAGCTTATAGTTTAGGACACCTTAAGACAAACTTTTAGGGCCATTAGATGAGATCACTGGGACAAACAGTCTGGTTTCCTCATGGTGGTATGCCTCAAGGAAGCCACTTAGTCTCACACCCAATGACCATTGAATGTGCCAACGATGCACAGCAAAAGCCTCCACTTATGCTCACCCATGATGGCTCACTCTAACTTGTCCATCTTAAAATAAACTCAAGTAAAGCAAGACATATTCCCCATGATCCCATGGATGCCATGCACTTAACAGTAAAGGAGGAGCTTGATGCCAAAGCAAGCAGGCTGTGGTTGGAACAGAGACCTGTCTCGCTCATAAAGTTTATAGAGACAGCAATTATTGTTTAGAGATGCACTGGAGTAGCCTCATGGAGCTCCATTAGAAGAAGAATCCTACATAAAAAAAAATTGAAGCAGCTAGGAGTTCAATTCCATGTAGTTTAGACTTGATTTAACTAAGGTTAACCTAGGACAAGAGAGTAGCCTTTACATTATTGCAGTGGCAATGTAGAATATTTTTGGTGCTTAGCAAATGCAACTCATAATGTTCATCCTGCAGAATTGTTTTCTTTAGTCTTACAGAAGTTGACTAGACCCTACTTGCAGCTGAATGTAACGGAGGACTCATTGCTTATACTTCGAGGTACAAATCCCAAGACTGTGAGTTGACCTACATCTTAAGGTGAATTATTTTGCCTTTTGTTGACGTAATCACATGCTCCATTTTTTTTCTTAAGATATCAATTATTTGAATAATTAATATCAATTTAAAATTGTTTACGATAATTCCACTTTTCTGTTTCTCGTGACTGATATCTATTGCAAATTTACATCCTTAACATGCTATGGACTCTAGTATTAAATAAATCAATGTCAAGATTTTTTATTCTCCTTGATATTACATTACATATAGTAATATATAAATGTAATTAAAAACTATCAAGAAAATGTGCAACCAAGCCATTCTCTAAATCTTTGTCTTCCTTTTTTTTTTTAAGAGTATCTTTGTCTTCCTTTAACTTGCACTAAATCTAGGTCTTAATGGTTTGACTTGCTTGGTCCTAAAACTAGATCTTGGTTTGGTAGTCCAAATAGATATGAAGAATAAGACAAAATTTATGAGAGGTTTTGATGTCCAATTATAATAGGAATAATGGATGCCGGGAAAACCATTATGATCCATTTTAACAAGAACAATTACACCCTCTTAAGTTCATTCATTTTTTCTTTTTTGAGATCCAACTTCTTGACAATTAAAATGGGTCATGAAAGAACATAGTATAAAATAGTGACTATTGATGACAATTAAGGTGAACATTTGTCTATCTCAATGCTATCATTTTTACCTAAAACTTACAAAACAACTATTGTTTTGATTATTGACTACAGCATTCATCAACTGCAGCTGTTTCCTCTATATCTTGGCTGTACTAATGATAAACTAGGGTTTACAACATCACAAGAGCTTTAGTTACAATGTTGTGTTGTGAACATCAACCCAGGAGCTGTTATTTCCATGTTAGGATAGTAATTAGGGTTTTACAACATGCAAATACAAAAATAGATTTATCCTTTTACTCTGAATTTTTTTCTGTCTCCCTCTCCACAGAACTATGTGAAGTTTGATCAGAGCATCTCTATCATGTGTGAACTTTAGATAGTTCAAAGTTGTTGTTCATGTAATAGCAGGAGTAGCAATCACTGATGGGAATCTGTACTTTGAGCTTCACAAAAGCTCATGACACTAGAAAATGGCGTACAGCACACAGAATAAGGATTGGTGTCCTGACTCCACCAAGGCCAAGCAAGTGAGTTGTCACTTGCAGTCGAATGAAGGGCAACTCTAACAACAATGACTGTTAAGATACACTGCCTATAGTAGTTCATACTCTTACATAATGGTGATCTTTAGAAGACTAACACTTAAAGATGTCATGCATACATAGAGCCTTGAAAATTGGGGAATTTAGATAGTGCACCGGGAGAGGGAAATTCTATTTGGATAAGAAGCCTTCATCCCATATCTAATGTTCAAAGATATTGGTCGGGAATGAATTATAAACTAATCCTTTCTTGGAATCCACTTTTGCTTGTCTGCAAATCTAAGAGAGTGATAGTCTAGCATTGCTAAAAGTCCATTGTTCTCGAGGAATCCAACCTTAAAGATAAAAGCATGTGATATATGCTAGATAACAAGCTCTGCAACTTAACTTTAGTAAGATATCACTTGTTATGATAAACATGACAAGCAAAAGGGAAGTGTACCAGGCTACCCCACAAGTGTAAGTGTGAAGTGTTGCACACACATTTTGTTTAGTATTAGGATGATATGATTAGACTATAATTAGTGGTTGTTGGATACCTGTTAGATTTCCTGACATTGCCATTAGATGCACAACCAATGAGATTAGGTGTTTCTTGATGTCAACATTAGTTCCTAATCCTCTCCTTTCTCTCTCCTCTCTTAGTAGGATTATCTTCACATGTACCTAAGTATAAGGTAGCAACTAGTGAGCTTCTAGAATTGTTGTCTAGGATATTAATAGCCAACCAAGCCTATAGGAAAAATACATGCCAATCCTAAGCATACATGGATTAAGAGAAGAAAAAGATAGTCCTACTGCTACTCATGATTATTGTCATGGTGGATGGATGCAACCATCCAAGCATGATGAGTGTGGCTTGTTTGTCTCGAGTTTGTCGAGTGTAGGGATAACTTCAAATTTTACTTGTGGTGGTATGTCAGTCCAATTTGATTTGATTCATAATAAAATTTTAAAAACTCTGGAGAATTGACTTTGATGATTTTATATAGTTGATTGCTCATATTAAGGTTTTTGGACGAGGGATGGTGTTGTATTTATTAATTCGAGTAGGAAATTATACTTTTTAATTTTTCTTATCATTCTTTCGGTTCAAAGTAGACTAACCAAATGAAATTAAAAATATTAGAAGTATTTTTTCATAATATGGGAATCAGTGCAGTAAAATAATCTATTTAAACATGGAGGAGGTCCTTCTTTTATGCTGAATTTATCTTCTTTTTTTTTATTAGAAAGAGAAAGAATCAAAAGGTTGATGTTGCATTTGACAATATGGACACTGTATAGTCTGAAGGATTAATTTAGCTATTGAGCATGCATGCATGCCAACTTGGACATCAATTTGAGTCTCTCAGGTGGTCATGGAACACATGCTTTCTGGTAGCTTGACAAGCTATATATATATATATATATATATAGAAAGAGAGAGTGAGTGAGCATTAGTGCAAAGTTGCGTAGATGGGACCGGCCACAATTATTGGTCTTGGCTTGTCTTGGCTCGGTCAAATTGACTGGGACCAACTCAACACTGGAGGTGTCTTGTCGATTGCCAATTGGCAGGCACATCATGCATTGCCATGCCTGCACTGGGAATAACTCCCAGATATATCATTTACGTATTCGAATGTTTCCGATTAGTTTAGTTGATAAAATTTTTTGATGGTAAAATCATCTGTAAAAATCTTGTATTAAATTTCCTATTTCACTTTTTACTGTTTTAAAATAAATAAAAATATAATACATTTCTATGTGTGTTTTTTAATGTATAAATTTCTAAGTTTTATCTAATTTGACTGAGTTTTCGCTCCGAAATCTACGATGATAGAATATATTTTCTTTTGAAAAATTGAAAAGTATATTTATATATGAAAGTTCTGTTTTTATTTTACGAGAATATATATGCTAATTTAACTTGAGGGACAATAAAAATAGTGGAACGAGAAAGAAAAGGGAAAACTGTTTGTTGAACTAATTTTCCTCTATTGCGTTAGTTGGTGCGTAAAACTTTGTCATGCCGATTCCAACAATGCATTGGTCGTCGAATATATTGTTGCGTAGCTGACAACTTTCACGTTCGAGTTCTCACAGGAATATTTCCTGCACCATTGTCTAATTTGACCGAACTTAATACTTTGGTTCTTCAGAGTTGGATTGGTTTGGTTTGATTTCCTCCGATCATCAATTATGTAGGCTTAAGTTTGATGTCCATCAACCATGCAGGGTGGCCGAAGACGTAAAACTCACTTGCGATTACCAATCATGCAATGGTGCCTCTTTGTACCAGCAGCAAAGTCGGAAACGTCTACACAACCCACCTCTCGCGTCTGTCTCTTAGGATTTCACTTCGCCGCACCTCCTTTGAACACTTTTCTCTCTCTCTCTCTCTCTCTCTCTCTCTCTCTCACATACACACACGATTTATTCCACACTGCAGTGCGAGCAGAAGATGATAATAATGCTCGCAAAGAAGCTTTGGGAATCAAAGCATGCAAGTAAAGAAGGATATGGTATGGTGGTGGTGGTGGTAGTCATGAGTCGGAAAGCCTAGAATCTTGGGCAAAGTTGGTTCAACTTTATTCAGATACATCTCCGATAACTTGTTGGCACGTTAGGTTCTAATGTGTCTCTCTCGATCAAGTCAAGGTCGATAAGTTTTTTAAAAAACTTTTACTACTATCTCTCATCCATCGTCTCCACATTCACTTGTCACGTTCGTCCTACCCCACTCGTATTTCTTTTGTGTCATTTCTTTCTATTGGATCTCGATACTATTGACACTTATATATATCATTGGTTTCATCGAATCTCAATATCATGAACTCTCCATCGAGCTAGTGGTTGTGCCTCCACCCTTCTTCCCGTCAATCAATCTCTTATTTTCTAACGTTGCCACAATCACCGTCGCCATTATCTATCTTTTCTACTCTGTATGTATGTATGTATGTATGTGAGCTCCTTTAGTCATATATATTTTTTATTATCATAAAATTATATATATTTTCTTATTGATTAATATCTAAGCCCGAACTCCTCATCCTCTTTTCGAATATCATGTTGTTATTGTATATATACCTTTGAGTAAATCAAATAAAACAAAAGAGAAAATAACCAAGAATACGAGTCACGTGAATTATCAAACAAAAGCACGAGTTTTAGGGCTCATTGCTTTCAGATGCGTGCGGAATGCTAGCGAGGCTCAGGCCGTGGGTGAGGTCATGTTTAGCTCACCCATGGCCCCCACAGCAACGCGGGACGGGACAGGTCCGCGGGTAACTTTTAGCCGGGTAGAAAGGATACACGTGGCAGCACCTACGCGTTCCTGTGGACCACGTTAGCTTTCTGGAGATGACACCACGTGTTTCTGCGGGGCCCGCCGCAACTGGTGGCATGACCGTAATACCTCAAACAACCGAGGGCAGTACGAGCTGGCAAAAAGGCCGCCCATCACGAGCCGCTTGCCTGCGAATGGGCAGACCGACGGCGTCACGTAACGGCGAGGCGACCTGACGCCGTCCGCCACTGTGCGGAGCGGTAACAACACGGAACGGGCCCCGCCGTTATCGGACGCCCCGTGAGAGAACGGCGTTCCCCTGTTCCACCCCAATCCTGTACTCCCTCCCTCACGGCCACAGCGACACTTGCCTACCCGTCATGCTATTGGAGGCAGCATTCGGGACCCGCAGGCGGCTGTCTCTATGGCAAAGGCAGGCGGAGAGAGGAAGAGTTGTTTCATGGGGTTCCATCGCAATGATTAGCTCCTTTTTTTCCCTCCTCTGTCCTGTGTCCACAAACTGCAGCAGTGTAGTCTATAGTTGGCCTAGTGGTGGGTGGGAGAGAAGAAGAAGAGGCGAAAGGAGGAGAGGCTGCCCCCTTTTTAAAGATCGCTTTTTTGAAGCTTCATTGGCCAGTAGAAAGCGGAGAGCAAAAGCAAAGCAACTGTGCGTCAGTTGGAGAGCTGAGATCCTCTGTTGTACCGCGCGGTGTGCAGTAAATTCCCACGATCCACGCCACTTCACATCACAAGCTGCTCGGATCTCGGAAGGATCGTGCAGTACAGCAGAGCGCAGAGGATCCCAACTCGTGTGACACTTCGCTCTAGACTCTAGAGAGAGATAAAAGAAGGAATGTTACATAGCGGAGGGCGCTGAGGTGGGGAATGGGGTGGTGATGTCGCTCCTGCGCCGCTGCTTTAATGGGGGTAATAAGATAACTGCTGTTGCTGTTGCCCCCTGCAATAGCACCTCGAAGAGGACAAGGAGGAAAGTGGGAATTCCACCTACTGCTTGATATTGCGCTGCTTCCGCTGCTGCTTCCGGGCGGAGACGACGGGAAGAGAAAGGGACGCGGTTTCCATGGCGTACGAAGCTGGAGCTTGGGCCGGCGGGAGGTCGGAAGGAGGTGAGAGCGAGAAAGTTGGCTCCTTTGGGCCACTCTCCGGTCTCTCTCACCAGTGTGTTCTGATGCTTCTCTCTTGAAGGAGGAGATAAGCTCTACGAGGAGCTATGGAGGGCGTGCGCGGGGCCGCTGGTTGAAGTGCCGAGGCCCAGGGAGAGGGTGTTCTACTTCCCCCAGGGCCATATGGAACAGGTGACAAGATCCACACATAACACGCCATGAAAATGCAGCAAATGCAAAAGAAAAAGGAAGAAAAATCCTGTCTTGCTTCGTTTCTTCTCAAAAAGATTGCGTTTTGTTGACGGTGCGGTGTTTGGATGTGATCATAGTTGGAGGCGTCGACGAACCAGGAGTTGGATCAGCAGATACCCCTCTTCAATCTCCCTTTCAAGATACTATGTCGCGTCGTCGATGTCCATCTCAAAGTAGAGCTCCTTTTCTTCCCTAGAGCTTCGCCTTTTTTTCATCTCAGCAACCTCAAATTATGTTAAGCTTTCGTTTGATTGCAACTACATGTTAGGCCGATCCCGAGACCGATGAAGTGTTCGCTCAAATTATTCTGCAACCGGAACCAGATGTAAGAACTCAATGAACTCTTGGTTTTCGCTTTCTTTGGTTCTCAATTCGGTATGAAGAGATCGTCAAATTACTTCCACTAAATCCTTGAAGGTTTTAGTGTTAGAAAGGCTAATTTTGGCTGAATCGAGACAGCAACATGAGCCTACGAGCCCTGATCCATGCTTACCGGAGCAACCGAGGCCGGCGGTCTACTCTTTCTGTAAGATCTTGACAGCCTCAGACACCAGCACACATGGTGGATTCTCCGTACTCCGGCGACATGCCACAGAATGCCTTCCTCCACTTGTTAGTGGTTTCTTCTCTTTTGTCTCCGTCCATTTAGCCTTCCTTCTCCAAAATGATCTGATTAATCGTGGGAATCCCCTCTTACCTCAGGACCTGTCACAGCAGATCCCAACTCAAGAATTGGTCGCCAAGGATCTCCACAACTTTGAATGGAGATTCAAGCACATCTTCAGGGGTAAACATCTTCAGATATGTTTGTGATAGAGATGTTTAGGTGTTGAATTCCAAGTCCAATTTATGTGGCAATGCCACTTTGTCTGTTGACTTAGCTGATATGATGCAGGTCAACCTCGGAGGCACTTGCTCACTACCGGATGGAGTACCTTTGTCACCTCCAAGAGACTGGTTGCTGGGGATGCATTTGTTTTCCTGAGGTACTACTGCTCATGCCGTCAATTTCTGGGTTCTTGCAATTGCAATTATGATATGTTGAGCATCCAAGCGTAACAGAGGGGAGTGTGGCGATTTGCGTGTTGGAGTGAGACGGCAAGCACGGCAACAGGCACCGATTCCAACATCGGTGATATCGAGTCAGAGCATGCATCTAGGTGTGCTTGCGACTGCGTCACATGCTGTAACGACTCATACCCTCTTTACCGTCTACTACAAACCAAGGTTTGGGACCTAACCCTTGGCCATATTTGAGAAAGTGTGATGCTTCCTGTCCCTTTTAGTTTGTTCTGATGAACACAGTACTTCCCATTTTCTTACCTTATAGATCTGGTAACTATCTAAAGATTGTCTTTTGGTTGCCTGTACATCAGAACAAGTCAATTCATTGTTCATGTCAACAAGTATTTAGAGGCTGTGAAAAATGGATTTGCTCTGGGAACTAGATTTAAGATGAGATTTGAGGGTGAAGATGTTCCTGAGAAAAGGTGATTTATCTATACACAGATGACATCTTGTATCATTGCCATTTTGATGCCTTTAGTGTTTGTTTTTCCTTTCTACGGAGTGTGGGAGAGATTTTTTTTTTTATAATCACATTTCTTATGTAATTAGTTGTCATTACGGTTCTCAACATGTAGGTTTTCTGGAACTATTGTTGGGATCGAAGACTGTTCTTCGCAATGGACAGGCTCTAGGTGGAGATCGTTGAAGGTTGATACACATTTTTTTCACTCCTCTCTGCGTCAATTCTTTTAATGCTTGCCTTTTTCTATAATTTTCATGTGCTTCAGGTTCAATGGGATGAAGCAGCCGGTATCGAACGACCTGAGAGAGTTTCTCCTTGGGAAATCGAGCCATTTGATGCCACGGTGCTTGTGCCAAATGTCCCACAGCCCGCTGTAGTCAAGTGCAAAAGATCTAGGCAAGCTAGTGACACAGCTGACCTCTCAGTCCTTGGTAGAGAAGAAAGATTATCTCATATTTTGTACATTTAGGAACACATTATTTGAATATTTCCTCGTATCATACAATTCTCCCCAATTTTTTCTGCATGCAGAACCTACTGCAACATTCTGGTATTCGCGAACAACTGATTCACATGATTTAGCTGCAGTAATAAACACCGAGGCTGAAAATGTTGAAGCTCAAGTTACCTGGCCATCCATGCAGAAAGGATGCAAGGAAAACAATATCCTATTTCGCTCAAATTCTCACGAAGCTGGATTGTTTGACTGGTTGAAGGTAGCCCAATCTCCGATTAGGAGTTCGGGTTCTTTGCTGATGGGTGGTTTGCTGAATCGTTTCCGAGAAACTAATGAAGCGACCAAGTTCAATTCCTGTCCTGCTTATTCCAGTTGTATGGTTAAGGAGCAGTCTGTAAAGTTGGGTAGTGCTGTAGCAGAATTGAAGAAACCGGGAGGTGGTAGCACCAGTTACCGGCTATTTGGGTTTGATTTGTTTGATCACCCTAAAAGCCGGGCAAGCACCAACATGGTGACCACACATTTCAGCAAAGTTGTCGATCCCATTGAGCATCCTGCTAACTTGTCGGAATCAGTGGAAGACTCTGACCAGAAATCAGGCCTTTCAAAAGCTTCAAAGGAACAGAAGCATTCACCACAGGACAGTCTTAAGGAGATTCATGGTGCACCGAACTGTTTGAGCAGAAGCCGCACCAAGGTGAATGTGCTCCTCTGTCCTGGACCAGCATAAATAAAAGATATTCTTACCTTTCGATCGAAACAATCTCTTATGATTGCTAAATTGATTCCTGGAACAATCAATAGGTTCACATGCAAGGTGTTGCAGTCGGTCGGGCAGTGGATCTGACGATTCTAGAAGGATATGATGAGCTGATTAGAGAGCTGGAAGAGATGTTTGAGATCCACGGGGAGCTTCGAGACCGGAATAAATGGGAAGTTGTCTTCACCGATGACGAGGGTGATATGATGCTAGTTGGCGATGACCCTTGGCCGTAACTTTCCTCTGAATCCTTCTCAGCATCCTTTTATCTTGTGGCATTAATTTTGACTTGTATTTCTATGGATGGTTAATAATTCAGATGTGAACCGAACAGGGAATTCTGCAATATGGTCAGAAAGATCTTCATCTACCCTGCTGAAGAGGTAAAGAAAATGAAACCTGGGGGCAGGCTCACTCCATTACTTCATGATGTAGAAGATGTTTGTCTTAATAAAGATCTTAAAACCGAAGGATGATAGTTAGCAGGAACCTAAAAGGTAAATATCAAGATTCTTCGGTTATAGTTGCACAACTGTCATCTTCATACCGAAGTAATGCAGATTATTCATCGAAAATTTGCAGCTCAAGTTTTCTGAGAGCTCGGGAAGTCAGGGAGGATTACAGCAATGAAGCTGATGGTGATTAAGAATCCTTCCGACTCCATGTTCTCACGAGGCTAATTTGGGAGGCAGAAGGAAGAAAAATACATGCTTTGGGTATGCTTGTTTTTCTAATTCTACAAGTCGCTGTCTTTCATTTTCTGTCTTATAGCTTTCAGTAACGTCGTCGTCATCGTAATCAACTTGTAAATATATGATTTGAATCTTTCTCCTTCACTACTTGTAGTGACTGGCAGGTTTAATCAAGCTTTACCGCCTATCTGAACGTATCGATTGTTCTTGTACAAATTTTGATTGGATGGCAACTCGAGATCATTTTAGCCTTATGTTTGTTGTTTTGCGATGAACCAAGATACCGAATAAGGTGAATGGCAATTGTTTTCTCTGGATATTGGTCTGGTTATAGGTCGAACATGACTCCAGAAAGTTATCATACAGCAACAAGAACTCATCTGTCACCGAGAACAAAACAAAAAATAGAGGACCAGCAAGGAACAACAACTCACAGTTCGAGGTTATGAATGAAAGCAGAAACATCTTTCTTTTCTTTTGATCTTAAGTTTCAGATTGTGATGCAAACTAGACGATATTGGAACTACTTGGGATCCTGAAATGCGGAATGTTTGAAGATCGTTAAGACAGTGATTTAATCCAGTGATGTTGACGCTCACAAAAAGATCGAAGCATGAGTTGTCTCCATGATCTTTATTTGACCTTCCGAACTCCGATGTCTACTTTTGTAGTTGATGACAAAAGTGAGGACATCAGAAACCACATGAAACACTCTGCATCCCAAACCAGCTTACAGTCTCCGTCGTCGAGGCCGAGAGATAACTCCTTCCACACGGACACCGATCTCAAGCAAACAAAGCATTCATGATGAGTTAGTTCTAAAGAATATAGGGCAAAGCATTCGTCTCTCATCCATCCATGAGAAGTAGGTCTGCAGCTGAACCCTGTGCAGCACCAATATGCAGCAGAGCATGCACTGTCTACCTGCCTTCCACTTAAAGATACCTCTTTTGCGGAAGCAGCAGGAGAAGCATACGACCTGCGATGCCTGGAGCTAACTCTCCGCAACCGCATTGCCTCAGTCATGATATGCCAATGCATCTCGGAATCCCAATCTTCGTGGCCGGAGAAGATGACCACTGCACAGAGTTCCCTCGTCCATTCTACTATAGGGATTTCGACATATTATTGGACTATGCAATAGAGCCGTAAAGGGACACACATTGGATAGCGGAAGCTCGTCGTCTCCCGATCAACAACGAAGATGGCACGAGGCCCACATCAGTTGGTGGAACAAGTTTGAGGTGCCCATCAATCGGTTATCTACAACATCGATGACTTGTTGCAACAGAGCCGAGGCGCCTACATCAAATGGTGGAAGCCCATCTCCACCTAACCCTGTAGTGGAGCCAATGTGCATATATTGAGCGGTGGAAGCCCGTCATTGCCGACCTGCTGCAGTGGGAGTCGAGGCACCTACACCAGGTGGTGGAAGCCTATCTCTGCCCGACCCTGCAATGGAGCTAAGGGACTCACCTCCGGTGGGTAAGGTGTCCTGAAGCTGCAGGAAATCTTGTAGTTTGATGAGGTTACAGGAAATCTCGATCTGCCCACATTAACCATCATGCTTTGCATGGTCGATCAGTTATTGGTCAGCTTGCTTTTTGGGGTTGATTAGCTATTGATCTGCCACAGTGGGCTACTTATTTTGTTGGGCCGATCAGCTATAGGAGCCAATCTACCCAGCTTACTTGCTGTGCCAATCTGCCCACGTCGGGCAAACTTACTTTGGTGGGCCGATCTGCCCACTTCTCCTGGCATTTAATATGCTTGTGTCTCCGAAGGGCATATCGGATGTTTGAATGTTTTTGTTTGTGAAGGACATATCAAATGTTTC
Source organism: Musa acuminata AAA Group (assembly GCF_036884655.1). NCBI lineage: Eukaryota > Viridiplantae > Streptophyta > Magnoliopsida > Zingiberales > Musaceae > Musa > Musa acuminata. The sequence goes on along the minus strand of NC_088328.1, from coordinate 31,025,001 downwards.
GGATGTTTTTATCGGCAAAAGTCTCATCATGCCTAGGAGATGCTTATGTCTATAAATGATGTGTTGGAAGTTATGATGCTTTTGTCCATAAATGACGCATCGAATACTTTGGATCCTTTTGTCTACGAAGGATACACGTGTTGAAGACACTTATTTTTGTATAGGACATGTTAGACATATTCATCTAATCATAATTAATTATAGGAGGTTATATGCAATTACTCTCAAAGACTCACAAGATCTTCTATGGCGATTCATTAAAAAACTTCATAAACGATAAAAGAAATATTCATTCAATCAGAAATCGATACGATAGTCTAATCAAGACAAGGAAAGATAGAACCGCAATCAACAATTAAGCTCGTATGGATATGAACCTAATATAAAATAGTAGGTGAATATTCCATTTATGTCGTAGAATATTCTTTCTAGTTGAACCAATTTAAAAAACCTATCAAACCATAGTAACAAAGGTTAGTTGCTATTTATTAAAAACTTTCCCTTCATTTCGTTATTGATGTAAGTGTTGGAGGGACTGTCTTGGGAACCTCATCTAACTTTAGTCTTTGTGCGTGCTACCATCTAATCGAGCATTTGAGACATTTTCAACTCCATTTTGATTTCTTACCCACGTAGGCTTAAGCTAAGTTGGACTGATATTATTTGATATTAGGAGGGTTCATGTTGTAAGAGCATTATACCATTGACCCGCTTAACAAGTACTATATCTACGACGCTTTGTCCCAACCCATAACACTTTCAATCATGACGGACAAAAGCATCCGAAGCTGTATCCTCGGTAGGTGAAAACATCTCAATTTTCAACATATCTTTCATCTTCGAAGCGTAATATATTCTTTGAGAATAAAAGTATCTAAAACCTTTGATGTGTCCTTCGTAAACAAAAGCATCGTAACATCAAACAACCAACGACCTAACTCACTGAATGGATTCAAAGAACTTTGAAAAGAAGCTTATTAGAATACTAAGTAAAATTGGGATGTAAAATTGTCAAAAGCCAAATAAATAAATAAATTTATTTATTTATAGTCATCACAATTTACGTATATATTATTTATTTCAGCAAAAACAAAAGCAAAAAAAGTTGGCATGTCAACCAAAACCACCGTCCTATCGCTCCTCGCGTCTCCCTCTATTTAAGAGACAACTGCCCCGCCACGGCTGCTGCTTCGTTCTGTTCGTATCGGAGAAACTAGGGTTAGGGTTTCTTGGGTTGAGATCGGGATTCAATGGCGACGGCGGCTCAGCAACAAGCGCAAGAGTCGAAGCCGGCGAAGAGGAAGCCGATCTTCACCAAGGTGGACCAGCTCAGGCCGGGCACCGGCGGCCACACCCTCGTCGTGAAGGTCGTCAACTCCACCACGGTGCTCCAGAAGGGCGGCGCTGCCTCCGCCCACCTCCGCCACACCCGGATCGCCGAGTGCCTCGTCGGCGACGAGACCGCCTGCATCGTCTTCACCGCCCGCAACGAACAAGGTGCCCCTCCCCGACCCTTCACTCTTTCTCTATTCACGTCCTCATCTATCTACACGCGACCCGAGGGATTTCGTTGCTTTAGATCTTGTTCGTTCCTTCCTTCCTTTGACGAGCTCAGGAAAGGGTGGCAAAGGAGGTTGGCTAATCTTATAGCATTTGAAGAAAAGGGAGAAAAGTTAAACCTTTTCTTTAGATCTCCAGATTTCGTGAGCAACTTGTGATCTGTTGATCCAGTACGCGTATGGCTATCAGAAAAAAGGAAAACATGCGCTGTTGACAGAGTTGGTAGTCATAGATCGTCGTGTGTTGTGATTGTCGTTTACTTTTGCTAAGTTGGTTTGTGAAGCATTTATTTCGGGGCATTAGGTTGAGAACCGCATACACGGAATTAGAAACCACGTTTTTGTCTACCTCACATTGTAGTGGATGGAACAATGGTATTTGCCAAAGACGGACTATCATTTAATCCATCGAAGCCGGTGATTCAACATATCTGCTTTGTAATTCCATGAGTTAGCATCACAACTACAAGCACTTGTGATGTCACTAAGTTTCATAGAGCTTATATATTTCTTGGATCGGATGGAAATTCAAACAACATATCCAGTTGTGTTGTCGAGATACTGAGATATGTCAAAATGAAACTTAAGGAAAAAAATAATGTATAGATAATATGTCCTAGGAGGTCCCTCTGCATGTGAGTTAAGTTGCATGACTTTTATGTGATTGGACTGGTAAACAACATCCAAGCGTATTTCCATGATCTTCATATGTTGGCTGTAAAAGTTGTGAGATTAGTCTTCCATCTAATATTTATTACAAGAACAAGGAAGTGGATGATGCACAAATACTTCTTTGGGAAAGAAATCATAAACCAATTCGTGCACACACAAGTTCAAATTTTATCACAACTTCTGTGCTGTGTCTCTGGTTGCAAGTTTTTGCCCTGTCCTAGATGCTATGGGTTGGCAGTGCCGATGTAAATTAGCCTGCAGAAGGAGCCCACCGGATCATGCTTGTTATTTAATGGAGCATGTCTTTGTGGTCCTGGCTAATTTGCTTTTCTGTTGGAGCCTATAGCTTGCTGCTTAAAAAGTTAGTTGTTTATAAAATCGCACCTACAACATTTAGTTAGTGTTTTTTTTTGCTTAAACTTGATATGGTAGTTGTTTCTTATGCAAATTACTGTTTCAAATTTCTGGATGTCTACTGTAACTACACTAAGGAGATTTTATTTGAGAAATGGTTAGGTAGGTTCCTTCTCTCAGAGTTGTTTATATGACTTTCCCAATCTTAGAGGTGCATGTTTTGAACTTGTATTACTTATATAGACAAAACTAACCATGTTCTACTTTTACTGCTTGCTACTACTTAGTTGATAAATCATGATATGAACGGAGGATTATGTAGATTCCAAGTTGCCAATAGTCAGTTATTGATCCAAAGCTCATTTTAATCTTTTGCTCCTTTAAGTGAAACAAATTGACGTTAATTATTGAGAAACTCTCTGAACGTACAGTTGACTTGCTGACGCCTGGTGCTACTGTCATCCTGCGCAATGCAAAGATAGATATGTTCAAGGGTTGCATGAGGCTGGCTGTTGATAAGTGGGGCCGAGTTGAGGTTACTGAACCTGCTGATTTTGTGGTGAAGGAGGGTAACAATTTATCATTGATCGAGTATGAACTGGTGAACGTCAGCGAAGAGTGATTCGTTGGACAGGATTGTTAGATGAGGAAGCTTTTCTGACTTTACTTTTCATAGATGTTCAACGTATATGTTTTGGTTGGAACAATATCTGGGGTTATACAAAATCTCACCAAGGCTACTTTTTGTTTCTGCATTGGCGCATATCTATCATAATCTGCTGGTATCTGTAATCAGAATGATGGAAGATGGTTGAATTATCAATCATGATGCACATACAACCATCTGCTGTTTTTGGTAGCATATGTTGTTTTAATACTCCTGTTAATTGCTTTACAGTTTCTGTTAAGTGCTTCCCCCTGGATTCTGTTCACCTTAACATTTGGGTTTCTCAGTGCCTGAAAAGGACTATGAAATTTCACCTGAGATGTTCAGTTTTTTCTAGGGTAAACCGACCTACGATGCATGTGACCATTATATGTATATATGACTTTGATGTTATGTCTATTCAATCGAGATGTTTATATCTTTGGTCATGATCTTGTTTTTTCAGCAACAAAATGTTAAATATTTCCACAGAACAAACAGAACGCTCGGTCGAGATGAAATAGCGGCTGATAATGTATGATCCCCACATGCGGAACATCCATCCCATGTGATCAGCCTATCATGTTTCGAAACAACGAGAGCTTGCTATTTGTGATTACTGCTATAATAGGACCTGTGTGTGTATGTAAGCGATCCTGCTATAGCAGCTTCCTTCCATGGATGGTGTTTTGTTTGAGTGGTCCAAGTGCATGTCATTTTTCTCTGGTCTGTAAATTTATCCAAGTTATATTTGTTACAGTGCAGCCACTGTTTCTTCTTCCCCTGATCTTGTTCCTTCATGTTTTTTGGTGTGTTTCATTTCCCAAAGGATCAGCATATACTTTTGGTGTGTTGGACCTCTGAACTTGCCACTTTGTTCTGTAAGGCATGATGAGAAAAGAATAAATCAAATATATGAGTGTGTATGCAAAAGTTAGAAAGAGGGTAATTATAGTCTTGCATGCTGATCATTTTGTGCTTTTTTTAAATTCTTTTATAGGAGCAAAGGCAGCATGATTTTGTAAAAGATTTCTTTGGGACTATTTCTCGGTCACCAGAATCTTCAGTAATTCTTCTATCAAAAAAAGGTAAATCCACATTTATTTATTTTTACTGTGTGTGAGGCGGCAGCTGAAATCTCTTTCCTGTCGAGTAGAATATTGATCGAAATCGACTCACAAGAGAGAACGATGTGTTGATCGAAAAGTAGAAATTATGCCAAGGATATCGGAGTTGCTGAGGTCAACTGGACGATTGGGCAATAAGCCGCAAGAGAGGACGATGTGTTGAAGAATCGGACGAAGCGTCGATGGACCAACGACATGTCGGACAATATGATTCATGCTTAGTAATAATTGTATAGATTTAAGTGTGTTTTTACATGTGCGGGATTAACTACAATAGTAAGGCATAAAGCAAAATGAAGTCCCGGAGTCAAGAATGCGATTTCGTTGGGAGCTCGGTCCCGGAGTCAAGAATGCGATTTCGTTGGGAGCTCGAGAGTTCGTCGGAAGTCTGGACGTTCGTCTATTATTATTATTTAGGTCACTTAGCTTCACGCAATCAATGGATCGTGTCCGGTTCGATCATCAAATGCGCTAACATCCGGTCTGAGCCGGTCGCCCGGCCAGGATCAGCAAATGACTCGAATCAGGTTAATTCAATTCTTATTGGACCGGGTGGATTCCATGGGATCTCGATGCCTCTCCAACAAGGAAAGAGAAGGAATAAGAGGGAAAGAACCAAGTCCGGACCATAGTAGAAGAGGACGGCCGGCGACAGCGGCAGAAGACGAGGACGGGATGGGGGTGGACTACTACAAGATCCTGGGCGTTGACAGGAACGCCAAGGACGACGACCTCAAGAAGGCCTACCGCAAGCTCGCCATGAGGTGGCACCCCGACAAGAACCCCAACAACAAGAAGGATGCCGAGGCCAAGTTCAAGCAGATCTCCGAGGCCTACGAGGTCTTGCGCGACCGATCCAGTCTAATCTTCCTCCTCCGTGATCCGATCTTGTCTTGTTTGTGTTAGGTCTTGAGCGACCCCCAGAAGCGCGCCGTCTATAACCAGTACGGCGAGGAGGGCCTTAAGGGCCAGGTCCCGTCGCCGGGCGCTGGCGACCCCGGAGGCGGCTCCACCTTCTTCTCCGCCGCTGGAAATGGGCCCGCCTCGTTCAGCTTCAATCCCAGGAGCGCCGACGACATTTTTGCGGAGTTCTTCTGCTACTCCAGCCCCTTCGGTGGCATGGGAAGCGGCGGTAGTGGTGTTAGGGGCGGATCGAGGTTCCCTGGTGGAATGGACGGGATGTTCGGGGATGACTTCTTTGGGTCGGCCTTTGGCGGCGGCCGGGAGGGCGCGTCGATGTACGCTCAGCAGCCGCGCAAGGCCGCGCCGATTGAGAACCGGTTGCCGTGCAGCCTGGAGGACTTGTTTAAAGGGACCGCCAAGAAGATGAAGATTTCGAGGGAAATTGTGGAAGCTAGCAGGTAAATTTCTCCCATTCTTTGGTTGTCGAAGACGTGCCAAAGCTTTTGCTTGCATCCTTTGTCATCATGCTTTTCTAATTAGTGCATGTTTCTTAGGAAGATGAAATTGATCTAACTGTAGTGACTTTTGGTGTTTGCCTCCTTTCTTTCTCTAATTGAAATGTCATGCTTTTAAGTCAATCCAAGAAGATGTGAGAAGTGCAAGTTCATGATTATTTACAGGCAAGTGGATCCATTGGTAAACCAGTAATGGTGTTGTTACTCTTTCTTGAAGAAAGATGATTCTGAATAGCCAGTATCCTGCATTCTTATGGTCAATGATATTTTATTGTGAATCCGTTGATAACTGTAAGTATCAGCCGTATATCTGCTATGTTAAAGTTGTAGTGTTCATTGTGGGATTGTACTTGTTTGTGAATAGAGTGGGTTTCTTTTATGAGTCTTATAGCCTAATACTCATCAATGAAGCTTTCTGCTTCTATTTGTCTTGAATCAGCTTTGTTTTCGGATGTCTTTTCAAATAAGCAGTGTATTTCATTAGGTCCTATAAATGCTTTCATGTTTACTATCTAAAATAGGTAATCATACTCATATATGATTATAAAAACATGCTTCCACAAAATTATTTGCAATTAATGTCTCTATGTTTGTTTATATTTATCTTGATTTTAATTTAAATTTATGTTATATATATGGCTAACATACTTGTGTAATCAACGATTGCTTTGTTGTGTCTGAAAGGAAGTGGAAAGCACTGTTATATGTTACTTAGCATCAAATCTGCATTTTGATCGAGAGGATATGAGTTCTTTTCCTCAAAGTGTTACTTCTTATATGTTACCTGATACTAGTTGAAAGGATATAATGTGATACTTTTATATTCAAGGTCAAGGTAGCACCTTGACCTCATTGTGGCAGAAATGCAAATAATTGATCTTGTGCAGAATCCTTGGTATATGTTCTCTGAGTTGCTCTCTTTTCTAAAACAACTGCACAAGATGTAAGAACAACCGCACTAGATGTTCTCTGAGTTGCTATCCTAGGTATATGCAAGGATATAATGCTGTTGCCAGCTTTTCTAAAACAAGAGAATGGTAGTTGTAGTAGGAAGCTAATTACTTGGGAAAAGTGTTTTCTGGTTATCAGGTGCTTATATTGTAAAAACTATAGTCATGCACTGTATCTGAACTAGACCGCTCCCTGTACAAGATATAGAGCTGCACCGCACTGTTTTTCCGTGATGCATCTCATTCAGACTTGAACATGTCTTTGAATTAGATATAAAATTAGAAAATGACAGATGCATTTTGAGTTGGTGAGTGGTAAGGCTGAGATTTCCCTTTAAATAAAAGATGTAAAATTAGTGAGTGGAAAATGCTTTTGGGTCTGGTCATAAGGAGCCACGGAGGTCTGGTTGTTCTGGGAACAAAGGTGCTAGTATGGGAAGATTTACAGTTATGGCTCAAGATTGGTACTAGATATCTCTTTGCATAATGTAGAACTGTTGCGCCAAACTTTCTGGTTCGAGTATCGAGAGCCATTGCTGCAATGCTTATTCAAAATTAACTTTCCAGTTGTATTCTCTTCTGGAATTAATTACGTTGGCACTTTCATGACCCCAATTCACACTTTCTTCTGGCAGATTTTTTGGCATTCTCTTCTGGAATTAATCACATTGGCACCTTCATGATCCCAATTCACATTTTCTTCCGTGCTGACCTTGCGATTGAATGGCAGATTTTTTGACTGATGGTTAACTGTTACACATATAGTCTTCCATTAGGCGATCTAGATTAACATTCTGGTCACTCTACAGGCTCAACACTGCTTATTTTAATTTTCATTTGAATATTTTGATATTTGTTATGTTAATATATTTCTTACTCCTGTGTGATGCAGGAAAACAATGACAGTGGAAGAAATTCTGACAATTAATATAAAGCCAGGTTGGAAAAAGGGTACAAAAATTACTTTCCCAGAAAAAGGAAATGAAGCTCCCTATGTTATTCCTGCAGATATAGTCTTCATCATTGATGAAAAGCCACATGATGTCTTCACGAGGGAGGGAAATGATCTGATCGTGACACTCAAAATCTCTTTGGTCGAGGCTCTGACTGGATATACTGTTCATTTGACGACACTCGATGGTCGCAGCCTCACTATCCCCATAAACTCCATTCATCCTGGTTACGAGGAGGTGGTCCATCGAGAGGGTATGCCAGTTCCAAAAGATCCCTCCAGGAAAGGAAATCTTCGGATCAAATTCAACATAAAGTTCCCGACACAGTTGACGCATGAACAGAAGGCTGGGATCAAACGTCTGTTGGCTCAATAAGAAGGGATATAGCGATGCTGCTCGAAGTCTAGTGCTGAGAATATATGCTAGGGGAAGCTCAAAAGCTTGATTGGCTTTGAATCAATGTTTTTTTGTAACTTAATTTCGAAATTATTTGAATACCCTGATGAATCAAAAGCTAGTGCATCTTCTTCTGTTTTTTATTCTTTTTTCATATTTACTATTGGGAAAACTTTCTCTCTTTTTGATGAGTCTAATTTCGTCAGTTTGTTTTATCCTTTGTCAAAGCTATATGTAATTGTTCATGAATAAGAAGCTATATGTGATTCTCCTTATCTTTGCGCAAGTTCATAAGGAGAATCACATATCTTTGCGCAAGTTCATAAAACTTGATCCTTGTTTTTTTTTTTTTTTGGTCTCCTCGAAGACATCCGATAAAAAAGCTATTTTTTTAATGAATTTTATATATTTATAAAAATATTCTCATCTCAGTTGTACATAATTTTTAAGTTGCTTACTTTTTCATCACTTTTGTGCTCAGAAATTTTGTTACAAAGGTAAGTGATTAAGATGTGATTGGATCTTAGGATTCTACTACTAAGTTATTCTCACTGTAAAAATGTAAATGCATTTTGAGTGGCGGATATATACTCATGATCTTCTCTCTTCCATCTTTCCTTGATGTATATTAAGTAGAGGGCAACTCCTCCGACCACAGGTTACCTCTGGTTAAAGATTACATAACCCCAACAGAATGCTTATCTCAATACAGTAAATGAACACCATACAGTAAAGAAACTACTTAACGACGAAAAACTTTGTACATGTTTCCACATTTATCATCAATCATTACACCTAAGCCAGACTTCCATATTTTACGAGTGCTTGGTTTCCATCTCATATTGGAATTTGGTAACCACATCCATAAGATGCAGTCCTAGCAAACTTGGGTAACACTATATGCACAACTCAATTAACAGCATTAAAAATTGACTCTATAGACAGAAAATAAACAGTGCCCACAAATCATATGGCTTCTCAGAAAGAGAATGGATTTCTTTCAAGTTCGGGTTCTTCTGTTTGAACAGCTATGCACCGAATCCATGTTCCACAAGCTCCTGTTTATGTTTCAGAGCAGTGAACTTCATGTAATTTTCAGATTCAGTTTCCTGAATTTCTTGGCTCCGCAAAACGTGAATCTTTCCCTTTGTACGGACCATCACCTTATGAGGAAACATACTTCAGCGGGCTGGTAGTACTCTTGGATCGTTTCGCACCTCTTGCCTGATCTTTGCCATCTTCAATGTTTTCCATAGAGCCCGTACCAAACTCATCGTCTCTAGAACGTTTATGATGAGAAACAGTTCTGAGTTTGCTGTCGAGTGCAGTCTCGACTAGAAGTATAGATGTCAGATCTTGGTGGAGCTTATCCAGTTTGCCTTGAGTAGCTTGTAGCTGTAACGACATGACCTCCGCTCTACAGTTGGCCTCAGCTTGAGCAGCACGTTCCGTGGCCAAAAGGCTCTCAAATACATGGACTGTGCTGGATCTTTGTTCATTACTCTGACACAACAAATCCTCAATTGCTTGCTCTCGTTCCTCAACTCTTCTCTCAAGTGATGAAACCTTAAACAAGGCATCAGACTGATGCAGCCTCTCTATTTCATCCGTCAACTTTGCTTTCTCGTGCTCCAAGCTATCAATTTTCTTTTCAACTCTTTCAATCACTGCCAATCGTTCAAGTGCAAGTCGTTGTGCTTCACTTTTGTCCTTTTGGATAATAACTAATTCAGCCCGCGCAGCATCAGCCAACTCAATTGCCATCTTTGCACCTCTTTCAGCATATTTGATCCGTTCTTCTGTTTCATCAAATTTTTTTATTTCAGCTAGGAACTTCTCTTCAAGATGTTCCTTTTCTTGTTCCAGAATTTTGCTTTGGTTCTCATGTGATTGAGCCATCACCTTCATAGAATCCACTTTCTCAAGCAATTCTTTGATTTCATTCCTCAAGCCCAAATGTTCTGATTTATGATGTGCTACTTTTGATTCCACATCCTACAAATACAAAGTGCACCATCGTCTATGTTATCAGTAACTGTATCATAAACCTTAGTCAAAAGAAATGAGATCCTTGAGTGTGAAATTACCTCCAATTGCGTACCCATGGTACCAATGAGGCTCTCAGTGTTCTCCAGTTTTGCATTCAAGTTCTTGATTTCCTCTTCCTATTGCATCCAATAGATGTTGAATCAAGCTTCTGATGAAAGAATCATGAAACAATATATAAGCAAAAAAAACATTAACCTTTTCCAGCAACTCAGTGCCCCATTCTTCTCTTATCACATCTTCCCTTTCTAGTGCCTTGTCGTTAGCCCATTCCTGCACTAATCCTGACCTCTCCAGACCTGCTTTAGCTTCTCCAGCAGCAATGTCATATTTCTGTTTCCACTCCAATGCCTCTTCTTGAGCAGATATTACCTGTTCATGAGCAACAGCGAATCTCCCCTCGGTAACAGTGTAACTAGATTCAAGAATTGTTTTTTGAGCATAGAATTTCTCTTTTTCTCTTTGCAACTCCAAATCACGTTGATCATACTTATTTCTCCAATCAGAGGACTCACGTCTAACATCATCAAGATCCTTGGACAGACAAATACAGCACTCCTCTATCGTGCTGCATTTGCTTTTCAAGTTCACAATACGAGAACTTAGATCTTCAGACATTCTTTTCTTATCAATGATCGCATCCTCATAACGCTTCATATATTCAGATCTGTGCTTTTCATTTGCTGTAAGTTGCTTCTTCAGCAGTCCCAATTTGTCTTCATTTGAACAGCATTTCAATGCAAGAATACCCCTCTCTGAATCAGTTTGATGTAATTGCTTCTCAAAAACATCCTTGATGGGTCCTTCCAAACTGCAAGACAAAGAAGCAAAACTAGAAGATAAAAGCTTGGAAAACAAAACAATGTCAACCCAGAAAAGCTTGCCAATTATGGAACCACCAAAACAGGTCAAAAAGTTCTACACATAAAGAACTCTTTCATAAATTCATATAAAGGGTTAATTGGACAGCCATGAAGCGGCTGGGACACAACCCACCAGACTGACATTGATTTAAATCGATGTTATAGCTGCTCCAAACTGAGCAACTTATGAAATCTCTAGCAACCAATAATTGCTATATCAGAGTAAAAGAATGCAACGTGCAAAAAACAACAACTAACCACTCAAATAAGAAGGTAGCCAATGTCTTCCATTTGCTTGGACCATGTGAAGATGATTCATACTCAGAGATCAGATCATTCAGAACCTGATGAAATTTCAATAATATTGAGGTCTTAGGTACATATGATACAATAAATTAAACCATGCAGAATGTGTCTATCAGTGTAAAAATTGATCATGTGGTGAGAGAAAAAAAGAGAAAAATAAAGGGAAAGGCAGCTAGGCAACTAGAAGGGATGTAATAGACTGATATACAATCCAAATGACAGATAATGACTTCAATGACTGCATTGTATTATTTGGTGCAGTATGTCAACAAGTGATGCATATAAGAGCTCTCGATATGCCCATATAACCCTACTACAACCCTACTTTAGAGTGTTTAGAGATTTATAATCACTTGAGCAGTCTAATTGCGACCTTGGATTTAAAAATTACTGGTTTAAAATTCTTAAATGCAATTAGCAAAGAATGAAATTTCGACCATGTTGTATTTCCTTTCATAGTCGTATCTAAAATTCATAATTAAACTTTCAGATAAACATAATGGATCCTTCATATCGTTTCAAATTAAAATACAAAATTTGTCTGCATTGTTAAAAAATCAAGCTAGTAGATCAAATGTAAGCATCATCAAGCATATAACCTCCACTTCCCAATTCCTCTGCCTATATTACCTAAGCACATAAATTACAGCGAACAATGACCAATACTCCTAAACTAGCTCATTATTAATTTGCAACTTTGGTACTTATATGCTCACCTTAATCACCCTGTCAACTCTAGCATCAGCATCATGACAAGCTTGTCTCAAGTTGTTTTCCATACTTCTCACGGTATTTGAGCATCTCTTATCGGCCTCCAAAAAGGCTGTCCTCTTGTAGTCCTGCAAAAGCATTCATCAGAATTAGTACCTAGCATGACAACCAATTTTTATATATTAATATATAAATGCATGCAGATGCCAGATACAAATGTGATTAGCAGGTTTAGGGTCTCCTGACCACATCAGCAAATTTCTGGTTAGATCATCCAAAACATTTGTACAAACATGATAAATTTCTAATTTAAAAAACTTGGTGATTGGATTAAGTTATGGCCAAGATTTCCAACGGATTACAATCTCACTCAGCCGATTATCCTAAATCTCAGAAATTTCAGCTGGCATGTTTTCTTGAATTTAGCTGAAAATTAATACATCCATTTACTCCATGTCTTTCTTACATCCATTAGATGTTTTAAGGTGTCACAGCTTTAATGTGTTAGAGCTTCTACTTTTCCTATGCCACATGATATAGCATACAAGAAGCTCATCTCATCTACTGCCAAAAATAAAAGTATTTAAGGACTTTAATACTTAATCTATTAATTTTCTAAATCATGCTGAAGTAATCTCAATGAGGAAGCTTCGTGATTTCTCTATGTTTTACGTGTGATCAGCAGTTATTCTATTTAAGCTTTGCTGAGCATAATAATGACAAACAATCTTGAAAAGATGCAAGCTCTAAACCAACCAATACATTTGACCTTGTTCTTTGTGGGAAAGGACATCCAAAATGAAACAGAGCCAATTCTATCAAAGGCTTTCTTAAACACAGCTTAAAATTTTAAGCCCAATACATGTTCCTTGACTACTCCAAGACTACAAAAGTTTGAGTCCCTTCTTTCATAGATCTTTCACTCTCTGTATTCAAATAGGTCCAACAAGTAAAAGGATCTCAAAAGTCATAAAATGTATGAAATTTATGAGGCTTCAGACCCTTTTCCCAAACCTATAAAGCTTGCTCTAGGAAGGCAAAACACTGGGAGAAAAATTGTGGTGTATTTTGCTACTTGTTTCCAGCATGGAAAATACTGAACTGCACCGGAGGCAGATACCAGCACAACACTCCTTATGTCGAACTAGCACCAAAGATGTAGGGAAATGACATGGGCTGGGCATTTCTCATGGTAGTCTGCACGATGATACTGTGCTTTAAGCAATGTGGACAATACAATCAAAAGAGAACAGACATATGTTTGTGATTCTATAAACAACAATATACCTATAACAGATGCCAATGATCATATCCGGATTAAATCTGGCACATACCTCAAATGTCTTTCTGAAGAAGTTCTTAAGAAGTTTCTCATAATTTAATCGTGCTGAACCAGCACCCACGGCACAAGTATTAAAGGCAGCAAGTGATTTGTGAACAGCATCTTCATGTACTTTTCTGAGAATAGCCTGTAGATGAAGTTAGCACCCATGAAAGTCCAAAAAAAAGTTGTCATCCATTTATCATCTATGGTGTCACATCACCTCATCAGCTGGCCTAGTGCGATCAAAAGATGACAAGTAAATCCCAGTCGCAAAGTCATATGCCTTTCTGCATTCCAACTCTTCAACACTCTGTAGTCAAACAATACAAAAAAATAACAGTTTAAGAAAAGTGAAAAATGTATGCCTGAAATTCTAATCATTCATTAGCTACTAACTATCATGAGGGCATACTATCACAGAACTTGAAAACCAAAACAGTAAAGAAATTTGCTAATACCAAGCAGAGTAGGACATTAACGTTTCACTTCCAAAAATAGAAATTCAGAACATAAACAACTAAATATGCCTACATAGCCTAGTGTTAAATCCTCAAAAACAAACTAAATCACTATGCAAACATTTTGACTGGATTATGTAATAATAATATAAGCATGTTAAATAATTTATGTGATGTGAAATCCAAGTATCATGATGGATTTGTTGTTACCGTGTGTAGTTGTGGTTGCAAAAACCTAGCCATAAAGAAACATGATATTTAACTTAACCATGCAATGAAACAACTCCAATATGCTAAAGATTGACTTAAGGGAAAGGAATGACACTTAGTGGTATACCTCTTGCCACAGGTTGTATGTACTGGTGCAAGTGGTAAAGATTGACTTGAAGAAACATGATATTTATCTTAATCATGCAATAAAACAACTCCAATATGTTAAAGATTGACTTAAGGGAAAGGAATGACAATTAGTGGTATACCTCTTGTCACAGGTTGTATGTACTGGTGCAAGTGAGAACCAACTTGCGGACAACCAATATACTAAGAACCAAGCAGACCAAGTTTTGATGTTTTAACCAATCTTAATCAACTTTATCAAGACAAACTTAAAATCGACTCTCTTTTTAATATGTCAAAACAGGTCTAACATGGTAGATCACGACCATTAAATCGTGCAGGATCCTACCTTGAAACCCTTGTGCGCACACCTTCTCTCAGGCACAGGTGCTGGAGGAAAAAGAGAAAGAAGTGCACTAGAAAAGGATAAGGAATAGGAGGAAGCAAAGTGGAAGCAGGAAAGGTAAATTCTGATGCATTAGTTGATACGACTAAATGGACTCACCACTAAACTATGAGATATAAAGTATGGCTTGCTTTGCCTAGGTTATTAGGCTAGTATACTACAAAAAGCTAATTTGGAAATTGGTACCTAAGCAAATATAAGACACCCGATGTATGGATTAACAGATCTAAATAGGAAGTACCTACAATGGATGGTGCAAGGGGCAAGATCAACATGGAGCCACCAATGTGGTTCACAAGTCTTTCAGACCACCAACAAGAGATTAGGGAAGGGCTATATATTTCACATGTGGATCCTAATGAGAATGTCACGAATTTGAGTCAGGAGATTGAGAGGATCAATTAATCCATCATCAAGAATCAATGTTAGGATCAAAATATAAGACTAGAAAGGGTTAATATGCATGTCTTGAGCATAAGCATTTCGGTATGTGTTTGAAACTTGTTTTGTCTGGATCAATTGGCTATTATATCTTATCAAGTTGTGACAGAAGTGATGATCCCAAAAGATTTTATAATTGCTCCCTTCAAATGGGCTCAAAGCATAAAAATGGCTGCCACAAACACACTGCCATTCTATTCAAAGTTTCAAACCAAAGAAAGTTTGCTAGATTGATCAGTGATAAATACCTTTGAGATGACGAGCCTCAAAATATTTGTTTCAGAATTACAATAATTTTCATTTACATTAGGATAATTGCACAAGGCAATTTTCTAGTAATCATTCTTAAGAAGTCTAGCTCCAAGATTGCATGAAAATTCTGTTTTGAGCCAACAACATTATTGCAATCGAAGGAACCTAGAATGCGGTGGGTCAATGTCACAGCCTTACCTTCAAATATAGAGACTGTCTCAGATCATGATGGAGCCATTGTACAAAGGTCCACCCTCAAATGTTAATAGTTTGTTATGGTCTTGATATTTTGAAAGTTGTAAATATAACAATTGCTTTTTGCAAAGTTTTGTACTGTTCACACTAACTGACCAACTTCATAAGAGAAGAACTGCTTATAATATTTGGTGATGTCAATGACACCCTAGAGAGGTATTTCATCTTGTTGTTTGTAAGTTGAACTGTGTGGCATAAGCTCAACAGGTTGATTATAGAATGTGAACAAAATAGACGATATAATCAAGGTTTGATTTGATTGAGTTTGGACAGTTTGGTTTCCAAGTAAAAACATGGTTTGATTTGAAGAACTCACAAACCAGCTTAATAAGTTTTTGAATCCCTATAAACAAGGCCCATGAACACACACAGCCTGCAAGAGCATATGAATATTAACAGATCCATTAAGGTTCTACAATCTGATAGGTCAAGCATCATGACATACAAACAAATGCACAAAAGAACAAGAACAAGAAGACACATCTCAAGCCATTGTCCACAAAAGAGTAAACTATATCATAATCATATGAGTATGTAAATATTGACAACTTGATAAACCTGCCATGAGGAGGATATCGTAGGGACAGCCCCATTGTTGATAGCATCCAGAAACAATTGTGTGATGCCAGCAAGAACAGG
Organism: Musa acuminata AAA Group; assembly: GCF_036884655.1. Classification (NCBI taxonomy): domain Eukaryota; kingdom Viridiplantae; phylum Streptophyta; class Magnoliopsida; order Zingiberales; family Musaceae; genus Musa; species Musa acuminata. The sequence goes on along the minus strand of NC_088328.1, from coordinate 31,008,889 downwards.
ACCTGTCATGACAATGTCCCCTACTTGTTTAGGCCTGGTTCGCTCGAAAACAAAATTCATCAATGCATCAAGGCCTGATCTGAATTCTTGTCTTAATCTTGCTACCTGCATGACGAAGAGAGTATATTCTGAATAAGTAAATAAAGGTTGGAAAAGCTAATATGATCAATGATTAAAAAAGAAAAATTAAAAGGCAAGTCTAATATCCTCACAGGAACTTGATCAAGGCGTTGGAGATCATTTTCATCATTTAATGGCCTCACAAGTGTCAAGCACTCTCTTTCCGGAAAAAGAGCACAAATTGACTCCCGAATCTGTCAGTGTTTCATGAAATAGAACAGTAACCAATATGATAATATGTAACTGTTACATGTAAGAAATTTGGAATCACTCCCAAAAGAAAGTTGTTATTAGCTAGCTAAGTAGCAAAGTTGAATGTCTCCAAGAGCACTAAGCAAAATACCTCATTCTTTGCCAATACATCTTTTCCTCCACCCTGCATGGGCCTTAAGGCCAACTCTAGGTAATCACGTGGAGTAATTTTGTTGTTATCCTCAGACAAATCCAGATAGAAGTCCTAGAAATCATAGGGTCATCCACGGTAATCAATATGAGTGGTCAATCACTTCACAAACCTAAGCAAAATCTCAGTCTCAATAAGCAGTAAAAATGATATAATTAGCTTGGTAGGCAGAATCACCCTCAGAAGCCAGACAAACATCGGTGAAAATTGACCAAGTTCAGATACCATAGACATTCTGTCAGTTGCTCTAACACGGATATGTTTAGTCATCTCAGTAACAAGAGATAATCGATCAAGTGCAGCCTCATCTATGCCACCCATCTGAAGGAGATAAAACAGGAAATACAGAAAACAAACAATTAGTAATTTCTTATTTGAGAGGCTGTGCTGATAACAAATTTGGTGTGAGCTAAACAGGATTAAATGAATGCATAAGATCTCCAACTCATAATCTCCACCTTTTCCATGACCACGAGCAAACTGAAACTCCAGAAAAGGAATCTGTACCTGGTTATAGATGAATAGGCTTGACAAGAGAACAGCTAAGGAGAATATCTGAATGCTGTATGTTCCCTGTAAAAGAAGGACGAGGAAGACACCACTTTAGACACTTTGAAATGATTGCTGAAGAGCATGATGACATAACATATTAGATAGGAAATAGCAACTATAGCATTTAAATTGACATTTACCATAAAGTATAGGAAATAGGAATTATAGTTTTTAAGTTGACAATGCACATAAAGTATAATGCATCACACAAATATTCTACTACAGGCTTTAGTGAAGGAACACAAAGAAATCATTCATAACATGCATTGCTCATATAGTCCAGTGCAGGATCAAATTACAAGACAAGTCCTGATTAGGGTAAAACATGAGCAAGAATCTAAAGCAAACAAAAAAAATAAATTTCAGTGTTCCCATCATAAAAATGATACACTTGTGCAGGTGCTTCAACAACAATGAGAATTAAGCCATAATATCCCAATTATTTGGGGTTGGCTACATAGAATTGTTGCCACCACATTGAGCTCTATATAGAATAATATACTTAGATAAATTAAGAGAATTCAAATCTTTATTTACAAAATCATTTAAAATAGTCTTCCGTATCTCCTTCTACCTCTTCTCGCTCTGCAAGTATTAATTATTTCACCTATCTTAACTATAGCATCTATAAATCTCCTTATTGCATGTACATACTATCTTAAGTCATTGTTCCTCATTTTATCTTTGATCCTATAAATATAGTTAAATCTGATTGTTTATAAATGAAAACATTTCCTTTTATATCTTCTCCATACATTTATCTTTTCATTCTTAGTGATATAAAAAAATTTATAGTTATTGATTTTTAACTGTCTAACACGCAAATCCATAAAGCATTAATATCCTAACAGCTAACTTATAAAATGTTTCTCTTGACCTAAGAGGTACCTATTGATCACACAAAAACTTCTGATGCCTCTCCACTTTAACCTCATTTTATCTTCATCAATCTTTTCATCTTCTTGAATGATCCAAGATACCTAGAAGTTTTACTTATTTGAACTTTTTGTCTATCCAATTTAACTATATCCCCAGTTCTGTTAGTATTCAACTTTGGTCAATATTAATTCATCTCATGCATACAAATAATCAGGATACACCAAGGGGCAACGACACTGATTTCATATGATAACTATATCCTCGTATAATGCCAGTGAATTCTTGACATGGCAAGCATGGCATAGAAGCACATACACAATATGTTACTAAAACCCAAGGCCTGCCATACCGAAGCGTACCGCCCATACCGGACGATATGTACCGGTCCGACAGGTTACCGGTACGCGGACCGCCCGGTACCGCTACAGTGTTGCAGTATTATACTGTAGCACTACTACAATGCTGCAGTATAATACTGTAGCACTGCTACAGTATGAAAAAAGTATAAAATTATTCGGTACACCAGGGTGTACCGCTCGGTACGCCCTGATATACCGCCCGGTACACCGGTACAGTACCGTACCGAGCCCAAGTCGAAATGCCGGTACGGTACTGTACGACGAACCTTGCTAAAACCCAGAGATTTATATTTCGCTAAACAGTATGTACCAATCTGATAGCATATCCTATCATGAACCCACCTATTTCAAGCAGTTTGATACTATCATTTTTTTATTAAAATGTGTTTTTTTTTATGCCTCGTCACCTAGGACTCGCAACTCGTAAGGTTCCTCTCCTCTGTCAATGGCTCGACTGTCGCTGTTGCCTGCCACCCACATGCTCACTACCCCAGTCGGCCTCGTCTATGGTACATCTACTACTCTTCTTCTTCTCTTCTTCCTCCTATTCTTCTTCCTTCACCAACTCTTCCTTCTTCATTCTCCATTATTCTTCTTCCTTCTTCTTCTTCCCCTTCCCCAACAGAATGATATTATGGTACATTCTGACATGTCATGTGTCTTTACACTAGAATGTATTGGACTTGGACTACCTGAAATTGAAAACCTTGCTTCAACCTAAGTTCCAAATCACTAACATGCGCTCAAATTATTCTGATTAGCTTTTTTAGATCAAACAATATGAGAATTGTCCTCTAGAACCCAAGCCAACATAATAGTAAGAAATCCTTTACGATTATAGTATGAACCATGATACGTTAAAAAAAAGTAAAAAACTATAATTATCTAAGAGAATTACAAGCTACAATGTATGAACATTATTGATTTCAAGTTCATAGGCTTATCAGGGATGATATTGAATATATATGTTGTGATATTTAATCATAAAAATTGATTGGTTAGAGACAAATAACATGATCAAGTTAGATTATATTATGTACTGGATCAGCCATCCACAATCAACCTAAATGTCATCATACCAAATTCCTAATTGTAATTAAAGGATCAGATATATCATTCATCCAAATTAAGCATCAAACATAAAGGATTTTGATAATGACTACAAATTCAAAATGTGCATACTTCTGGTAGTGACAATTTCACCAGTCAAAATATTTTGGTCCTTACATGTTTAATCTGTTACAAGAGTGTTATATTATATATATACACACATATATCCATTAGTTTCCCACTGTTTAGTCAAATAAGTTTCTGACTCTGATGTACTTACAACATACATTAGTGAGCAAAATATTTAACTATGATATTCACAAAAGACCCTTGTAACTAACATGCTGGTTACACTTTGGCAAAGATTCAAAATTTAATGTTAAGGTCCTCAAAGTTGTTGCAAGCAGCAAGATCAAATATTAATGCATTGATACACATCACTCAAAATGAAAAGGAATATTACCAAATAAAATAAATTTTGATACGCATGTTGCAAAAGTAAAGCACTAAATCATAAAGATGAGAA